>NC_090995.1:6689166-6992196 GCF_041146395.1 Eulemur rufifrons | reverse complement strand
CTCCTTTGGGCCTAAATATTTGCCACCATTTTAAGCAGAATGTCATGGGAGAGTGATAATGGCAGTGCCAGTTGCTGGCCATGTCCCCACTGGAATTTCAGTCCTTGAATCACCAGAGAGAGACGGAAGCTGGGCTGTGTTCACAGAGGCTCAGGACCAAGACCTCTATCAGTGGCAGTGAGGAGCCACTGAAGATTGTAGACCAAGGGAGAAATATGCTCTTGGAGGGGTGGTTTAGAGAAATTAAGCAGGTAGGAACTCATCAACTGGAATGAAGCAGCAGCCAATTAGAAGGCTTGAGCAATAGTTCAGATATAAGCTGAATATCTGTGGGAGTTTAAGAAAAAAAGAAGATACAGAGGATAGATACATTTTAAAGGAGAAATCAAGAGACCTTGAAGACCATAAAGTGTAAAAGAGAAGAACAAGTAAAAGATGACCAATTTTTCAAATTCAGCTGCTAGAAAGATGGAAATAGTTTTACCAAAAAGTGGTAAAGTCAGAAGACTCTCTGGTTTGTTAATCTTATTTTTTTCCTTCCCTTGGGAGGTTTAGGGAGAAGAAATCATAGAATTGAGAACTGTGTATTTTCTTCCATTGGGAGCATGCATGATGGGTTCTTTTTGCATTTATTTTTTATTTCTATGCATTCACGGAGTACAAGTGCAATTTTGCCACGTTAACATATCGCCTTGTGGGGAAGTCAGGGCCTTCGTGATCCGTCACTAGAGCAATGCACGCTGTCCCCACCAGGCAGCCTTCCGAATGATGAAGTCCCAACAGATGAAGGGGACGTGAGCGATCATCTAGAATCCATGACTTTTAAACTGTGCTCCCCAGATTCCTTTGGTTTTTACTCAGGATTTATGGGGATGCAACTAGGCCCACTGGGCTTCCATCGGAGCAGCTCTGCTCTGATTTCTTCCCTTAGGGTCACCACAGATAACAAAACTCATGGCTTATAATCTACTCACGTCCTCCTATATACTTTAAACCATCTCTAGATTATTTTTAATACTTAATACCATGTAAATACTACGTGAATAGTTGTTATGCCATATTGTTTAGCGAATAATGGCAAGCAAAAAAAAGCCTGTCCTAAACATGTACAGACTTTTTTCCCCAAATATTTTCAATCTGCGGTTGGTTGAACCCATGGATGTGAACCCCATGTATACAGAAGACTGACTGTATTCAACTTCCAGTTAAGATTTCCTTCATCCTCTGAATAACACGTTACTGACAAATGACCAAAATCTCAACTCAATTGTTTTCTGAGCGAGCCCATTATAGCACTCAAATTTTCATCATCTAATCGTTATTCTTCCTTACATTGCGTCTTTGTGTGTGTTAGAAGTTATTTCCTATAGGTGCTTTGAAATGCTACACAATAAGCCTCATTCCTTTTTCTTAAAACATTTATCACGTTTCCTACATGGTGAATACTCAGAATTGACCAAACTGTCTTTCATTATGGGACAATGACTCAAATCCCATAATTGGGGCTTGAAATGCACCCAGTAGCTCCAATGTCCTTAAGGAGAGAATGAGAGAAAGCAAAACCCTCCTGCTCTGGGCTGGCTAGAACCACAGGCAGCAGACGTACCTGAACAGAAAGCCAAAAACTGCTTCCAGATACGGACTTGTCTCATAGACTAAAATTAGCCCAAACGTTACAAACACCTGCTGCGTACAAGCCAGTATGCTGGGCACTGAAATCAAACCAAATACCTGTGGAATGATCTGTGTCTGTTTTCTCGTAATTGCTGTGTGCTTTTAGTCCTGAGTCTATTTCAACATGAGAGTTCAGAAAGCACCCGTTTTAACAGTTAAGAGTTCTCTAAGAGACTACAAGTTAGGCCTAAAATACTCATCATCACCAGTTCTACCCGCCGACAGTCTTAAGAGGTGAACTTTCGGCAAGCAGGTACCATCGAAAGACTACTTGTATTTCATTTGGATCCCATCTGCCTGCTTTAACTACCTCTCAACACCAAGTCCATTATAATGTTTCACTTTTAGGAGGTCAAAGATGATTTCCCAATTCTAGGAAAAAATATCATATATCGAATACAAAACAGGAAATAGGTATTGTGTGTCTTTATAAATTTAGAATAACTTTGATAAAACCTGCTTTCCCAAATGTTTGCGGATATAATTCCTTCCAATGTACTCTTGTTCCACAGACTTATTTTACAATATAAACCATGAGTCACACACACACACACACACACACACACAACCCTAATCTTTCTTTCCTGTAAAAGAGGATAGCACACAAATCGTGTCCCCGTGTTGCACTGAATTTCCACACAATGTAAGAATTTCAGGGTAGTTTGCAGAGGCTTGTGTTTCTGAATTGCAGTTAATAAAATGCATGGCATCCATCCTAACTAAAATGATTCCCTAAGTAGAGAAGTTTAACCCATTCTCATTTAAAGAAGTAACTTGCTAATTTCTGCTTCAAGTCTCATCCTCTGCAGGCCAATATTTATGTTCTCCTAAGTCTAGCAACCAGGGGGGCGAAGGCACGCTGGCCGGGTAGCAGGCTCGCTCTTTGTGTTTCACTGGATAACTTCATAGTAACTCTGTAAGTTTGCTATTGTTGACACTAACTGAACAGATTAAAACAAAACAAAACCTAAGATAAGACTCTGGAAAGTTAAGTAATTTGGCCACGCTCATACAATGAGTAAGTCACCAAAACAGAATTCGGCCCGTATCTTTCTAATTCCGAAACCCATGCCCTTTCCACTACAGGCCGTTCTGGAATCAGAAAGATGGGAGGTGAAGGGCCTTCTACGGGCGCTCACTGATGTACGAGCTTCATACACTAGGAGGATACATAAAATTCTAGATGATTGCTCCGTAGCTGAGTGTCTTTTCCATACAAAAGCTACAAATGGTAAATAAAAATTTCATAAGAGATAAATATAGATGATGCTTGCATCACAGTAGCTTAGAAAAGAAAACGTAAACAGATTCAGAGCAATAATACCTTGTCACATTGTCACATTGGTGTCTACAACAGAGACTGCTCAAATACCAGCAAACCTGCTCACCCTCCTCTTACTTTCTTTACCTGCGCTGACGGGGGCAGCCATCTTTCTGGTCTTTGTCCCCTCTTTCTTAGAGTCCCTCGAAAACAGAAACGTTAGAAAAAACCAGTCCCTGCTGAGTGCATTTTCATGATGCTCGAAGGCCGGATCAGCTTTTCCCAGACCTACGAGCCAAGTCTAAGCACATGTTAGCCTCTGTCTGCAGTGTCTCCAAAGTGTCACTTCTGTTAGCTCCTGTTCCTCCTCCACATCTTACTATTCATAATCTTACCAGATTGCTTCTCAGATCGTGATACTTCATGATTTAATTTTTCTGGGTGGTATTTCTATGCCCTGCTAACTGATGACACCAAGCACCTTAGCTGAGATTTCTGCGGGCAGGAAGCCTTAAGGCAGCCGTCACAGAGAAGCAGCGTTTGAGCCGAGGAAGTAGGTTTTCGGCCATCGGAAATAAGAATGGAGACTATAAAAGCAACGTGCAAAAAGAAAATGGGAAAATACAATGGACAAGTGGGAGCCAGGGAATAAGGCTATTTGACTTAAAACAGAAGGTCATAGAGACACAGGCAGAAGATAAGGAAGAACAAAGAGCTGATTTGTTGATACATTCAACAATTTTATTTTATGTTTTGAGAGTTCTTTTATACAGATGCATATACACACATCTCCGCACACACTAGGGACTGCAGAACACACGAACATGCGACGCTCTCAAAGTTGCTGGAGAAGGGATGTCACGTATGTGTATAACCGCGACAGAAGGCAAAGGATGATGTGTTCCATAAAAGTGATACAACACATTATCGCAATTCAGAGGAGAGAGAGAGAGGATACTCTTCTAGACATCGTTTTACTGAAATACAGCCATTACTACAATTTAAAATAATATGTAAGGACTTAAAAGTAGTCCAGAGTATTGTGAGAATTCAGAGAAAGGCGAGATCTTTTCTCACAAGGGTAATAAAATGTCTCCATGCAGTAGATAGTTTTGGAGCTGGGTCTTGAAAGGGGACTCTAATTTGCAGAGGTGTAGAGTAGAGAAAAATGTTTTTAGGCGAAGAGATACGCTCCACGTCACAGCGGAGGGAAACACAAAGCGTATCTGAGAATGATCAAACAGTTTGGCTGGAACATACAGCCCGGGAAGAGCAGTGTAAAAATCAAATCCAGCCACCTGCCTCACGTTTGAGTTTCATCCCTGTTATAATCCACTCCATTTTTGAACACCTGGGAATATTAGAAAGGTGATGGTGTTTACAGTCTACTGGGGGAAGACAGACAATTTAACCCCCAGTGACAATACGTTGGGATAAGTGCTACAGTAATAGAAACGCAGGTGATTTGCAGCGCAGCCCAAGGCTAGAAAAAGCTCTCCGGAGGCCGAGAGTCCAAGTTAGATCTGAGGGATAATTGCAAGTTAGGGAGGCAAAGGAAATAGAAGTTGTTCAGACCCCGTGACCAGCATCAGCAAAGACCTGAAGCCACAGGGCAAGTTTCGTTCCAGAGACTAAAAGACATCAGGCTGAGCTGGAACTTAAGAGTAAAAGGAAAATATCAAAAGAATAAAATGAAGAAGTAGGGAACATGTCTTGAAATACTTTATAAACATATAAAAGAATCTGTATGTTTTAAGGCATGATGTTCTGGGCATGACTAAGAAGCCACTAGAAAGTTTAAAGTACAGTAGGAACCTGATCATATTTCTAGTTTAAAGAATCAGTCTCGCTGCCCCGGGAGAAATTCTGGGAGGGGGACAAGACCTAAGGAAAGCAGACCAGTGAAGAACTTTCTGTGACAATCCAATGAGAGGAAGTAGTCCTAATCCCAGATAGTAGCAGCAGGGGAGGAAAGAGGTGGGAAGATTCTAGAGAGAGTCATGGTAGGAATGGAGTCTGGGTCTGAGTCAGGGTCATTGAAGTCACGGAGGTAATCAAACCATCCAAGGAGTCTGTGTGCCCATTTAGCAGAAAGTAAGGTCTAGGCATAGAACTGAGGAAGATCAACATTGGATCAAAGGACAGACACACGAGTGTGTTAAGGCAAACTGGCTAGCGAAACGGGAACTGAAAAGAAATCTATAGGATTGAGTAGTCTCAGAGGTCAAGGGAAGAGAGTGTTTCCACAGGGAGTGGCAATGTCGCCAAGCGCTACTCGGAGAATGAAAAGTACCCATTAGAATGGGCAACAGGAAGGTCCTCAGGACCTTGGTGAGAACAGTGTTCAGAATCAGAGATCCCAGAGCCCAGAGCCAGACTGCAGCTGGGGGAAGAGTAAGGGGAAAGGCATGTACACTGTGCTTCCAAAGAACACCATGACGAGGAAGAAGAGGAGAGAAAAGGAGCTCGACTTGGAGGAAAAAATGGGATCCAGGGAGTGTGTTCGTTTGTTTGTTTCCAGGATAGGAGAGACTTGAGCACCTTTAAATGCAAAGAGGAAGGAACCAGGAGTGAGGTAAAGGTTGAGAAGACAGTAACAAGGTCATTCGCAGGCAATAAAGCATGGGATCCCGGACACCAACCAGTCTTCAATAACAAAAGGGACACGTATTTTATTGTACCTGTGTGGAAGGCTGAAAGGATGGGGGTGAAGGCAAATACCCTTCCAGGTTCAAGAGCAGGATGTTGAGCGCGAGCCCTGTCGGAGTCTATTTTCTGTAAGACGGAGGAAGCGAACCACTGGTGAGGATGAGGGGTCAGAGAGTTTGGAAGAAAAAAGAATGGGGAGCTACCGAGGACTAAGGCACAGTTTTGAGGACTCTGCTGAAGTTAGAGGCCATGACCTTACTGTGGCCTGATCCGCACAGTTGTACTTTCTTCCAACCATCCTCAGCAGCCTCCAGTAGGCCCTGGGACGGCAGAGTTGGATTGAACAGAGAGTTATAGATTTAACGTAAGTGTGAGGAAGTAGCCGAGTGACCGTTCAAAGTGGCACTAAGCCAAAATTAATCTTAATGGGGTGTCCAATGGTAGATGAAGTACAGAGAGAGGTCACATTGGTTAGGGTATTAAAAACATGCTTCTCCCCATCCCAGCAAATCTCAGTGGCTTCACTGAATAGATTATTTTTTATTCCCAGAAAGGTCAAGACAAGCAGAAGGTCATCGTCCATCTGGCAATTCAGAACCCAGGTTCCTTCTATTGACATCTAGTGGCTCTGTGATGTCCTAGGACTTTGGAGTCCTACACTGGGCCTTCTGCATCCAGCTGGTAGATGGGCTGAAGACAGAATGTGGACCGTAGGAGTTTTAGTGAACCAGACCCGGCAGTTGTACACATGACTTCCACCCATATTCCATTGGCTCGTCACAGGGCCACAGCAAAGCAGTTTTGATAAGCATCTGACCTGACTGCCAGAGAGGCATAGTCAAGTTAGGAGAATTTGTAATAATCTAGGCATGGAGAAATAGACTAAATAAAACAAATAGCAGTAGAAATGAAAAGGAAAGCATATTGGGCGGAAATCAACAGAATTTGGTGATTGCTTAGATCAAGGACGATAAACAAGGTTCTGTCTAAAGCACAGCATTGCAAAGAATTATGAGCTCACATTCAGGGTGTGAGGGCTACTCTAACCACCCCCTCTGAAGCTGAGACTCTTTCAGCCAACACGATCATTTCCCCTCATGCAGCTCAATTCTGTTTTCATCGCCCATGTCGCCTTCTAACGTACTACGTAATTTGCTTACTTGTTGTCGTCTCTTTCCACCATAATATAAGCAAATCAAGGGCAGGGGTTCTCATTGTTTAGTTCATTACTCTTTCTTCAGTGCCAAAACCATTATCTGCTATATGAGGGTCATTGGATTATTAGTTGTTGAATTATTTAATGGCATGATTGGTTAACAAAGGTCCATTATGGTCCAAGTTCAAGTTGAAATGCATGCACGTATTCACTAATGCTGGCCTAGATGTGGTAAGAGAAGGAAGACTCAAACACCACGACAGAGGTTCAAGGTGGGATGCCTAGAGGAACAGTAGACTCGGGAAAAAGATTTTGTATGTGGAGTAAAAGATGATATTTGGCTTTAGAAGCATCACATTTGAGACAAAGGTAAAATATCCAGGTGCACATACTCAGCAAGACATTGAAAGTGTAAGACTGGGTTTAAGCAAAACACTGAGAATTGGAGTCCAAGGATAAGAAATGACAATAAGAGTTTCAGTTTTCAACACACACAAAAATGATCAGTATGTGAGGTGAGGGATATCTTAATTAGCTTAATTCAATCATTTCACAATGTATGCATATATCAAAATGTTACACTGTAGACTCTCTATATATATTTATCGTCAATTGCACCTTAATAAATCTGGAAGGAAAAAGATAATAAGAGTTTCAGGATAAGAAGATGGAAAGTTATGCAATGCACAATGAAATGTTGAATACAAATTATATGATCTAGGGCACATTCAATGATATTTAATCTAGTCATTTCCTATTAGGTAGAATAACAATATCACAACTTAATTCTGTCAAAAAATATTCTCATCAGGTACATCTGTACTGCATCATTTAATCAGTCTCAGTGTACTCATATAAAGTGTACCATATACACAACAGAAAAGCAAAGTTTTTTTTTCCTGGTTCTCCCGTTGAAAAATGATCAGCATCTAAGCCCTCTTGTGGTGGTTCTGTATAAAACAGGTACACCTCTGCAGAAATCCTGAATTTATCTCCTCCATGACAACAGGGAGGAAGAACAAATCTTGTATCTTTAGGCAACAGAGAAATAACCTTTTTGATTCTCACAATATTCCTTTTCTTCATATCCACCCCGCGCTCAAAGCAATATTATCCACACATGAATAATAGTAATACTGACAAAACTCAGGTCAACAAATACAAATGCTAGGTAGATTACCCAAAATGTTTTATAACTCAAATTTTCAACAAATAGCCATATAGATGATTTTTTTAATTGCTACATTAAATGCCTGCATTTTTGAATTTCATTTAAATTAGCTATTATAAAATGTAATAGGAAATAAGTCAAACTGTGATCAATGCCATATCTGTATATAAAAAAATATTTAGAAATATTGAAGATAATGTCTAAGCTTCACATCAATCGCTAATTAGTTTTTAATAAGGCAATTGTTCATTCTAATTATGACTTCAATTCATAGAATAGTTAGCCCAATAATGAGCTAATGCTTCTTATTATGTAATATACCAGTGACTTAGCCAGTGACCCCAGCGTGATCTTGGTCAAAATCAACTTTCCAGTCCAGCAAACAGCACAAAAAATGTGCATTCTTATGGTGTTTTTGGTGTCACATTTTTCAAATCTTTCTTTAGAAAACATTGAATTGACTGAAATTACATTAAAAGATTTTTAGGCCGGGCACGGTGGCTCACGCCTGTAATCCTAGCTCTCTGGGAGGCCGAGGTGGGCGGATCATTTGAGCTCAGGAGTTCTAGACCAGCCTGAGCAAGAGCGAGACCCCATCTCTACTAAAAATAGAAAGAAATTATATGGACAGCTAAAAATATATATAGACAAAAATTAGCCGGGCATGGTGGTGCATGCCTGTAGTCCCAGCTACTCGGGAGGCTGAGACAGGAGGATTGCTTGAGCCCAGGAGTATGAGGTTGCTGTGAGCTAGGCTGACGCCACGGCACTCACTCTGGCCCGGGCAACAGAGTGAGACTCTGTCTCAAAAAAAAAAAAAAAAAAAAAAAGATTTTTAAATATGTACCATGTCTTCAATGTCAAAATTGTTCTTCTGATTATGTATTGAAATATGTTTTAGCTTAAATATGTCTAAAACTTTAAGAAGTTTTAGCAACATTACAAAAAGATCACATCCAAAGGCAAGTTGAAAATCAGTGAGGCAAGCTTGTTGATAAAAGCTCTATCAAACTAACACTAAAACTGCAGACTTTTAAGGCTGAAAAAAAACCCTTTTATTTTTTGTTAAAGAAAAAAGAAAGAATGCTAACTTTAAAGAAATTCTCATATTTTTAAAGTTTTATTTACTAAAATGTTGACATTTTTTCAAATTAAAAATGGAAGCCAAAAAAGAGATGGAGACAGTTCCTGACACCATGGACATTTAATGTTTGCTGAAGTAGTGACAATCACAGGGCCACACTGACGGAGTCCCTTCTTTCCTTTTTTCCAGTCTCTTTAGGGAGAACATTGTCTTTTGTCCTCCTGTAATATACTGTGACTCCCTGCTGTCTTTTGCAAAGCCAGATGGTGGCGCTGTAGTACCATCTGTTGAGATTTTAGCTTTAAATTCTGTTTTCTATAAGCAACAGCATTTGGTGAAAAGACTCAGCCTTCTTTTGAAAAAGAAATTACTTCAAGCCTACTTCATTCTTCTCTTTAGAGATAGGTAAGCCCTGCGCTCAAGCCCTTTAGGTTGTTTTAATGTTTACTCTGCATACAGCATGTATGTATCCAAAAGTCATAAATCTAGGTGACTTATGGTGTGTTTTCCAAAGGATTGAGAGTAGGTGGCAGTATTTTGTGTCGTTATTTTTTAGTTCATGAAAATAAAAATGAAAAGAAGCTGGTATATTTTTGTCCATATTATTTTCATATATTCATAATTTCTAAATAAAATCTTAAAACACCTCCAAGACTCACTCCACTTGCCCAGATCTTCAGAAGACAAAGCCTTGTCAGCAAAAGTTCACTCACATCTCTCGTTAACCCTCCCAGTGCTTTTGGTCAGAATGCTTGTTTCTACCGAAAATGGTGTTAGGAGCTTAGTTTGGTGGCACGCACATCCCTGCCTCTAATTGTCCCCAACAACTAGCCCTCTCTTAGGTACTCTTCATCTCTTTAATCCACCTTCCTGAAAGTCTGAGTTTTACTGACTCATACCCCAGAACTGAAACTGAGTTGGCCAATGCAAAATTATGACTGGGACTATTTTCTTCCTCATCTATGTTGCTATCAATGTGCTTCTCCTTTTTACCTTTGTTCAACCCAAGATAAAAATCATGCTGGGTAACCCCACCATACCCCTCCCACCCCACCTTTAGTTCGGAATAAAGCGAATGACAGGACAACATGAATTAATGCAACGATTGGAACATCAGGTCCAAGTAGGTGAAAAATGAATTCAAGAAGGAAAACACATCAGAAAACGGTCATGTGCACTTTTAGCGTCTACACAACAGGGGCACTTGTGACCTGGGGTACAGCCTCAGTCTCACCCGGATTAATCCGTGGCTGATGGGGGTGGGGGAGGTCGATTCATGATTGTTTGTGAGTGTCCCCAGCTGGAGTTTCCACCTGTTCCTCTGTCCACTGCCACATGCATGCTCCCGGTTCACCCTTCAGAGCACAGGTTCTGCATATTTTCCCACCTCTCCTAGGTAAATTGTGGAGCAACGTACATGCAATTTAGCCACAGTCCTTTGTAACCACCTTTTGAACCTATTTTTTCAATGGCAAATACGTTCTTTTCTAAATAAAATCTTATGCTGATTGCCACTATACCAAACAAACTACAGCAGCATTTTCAACATGTTTATTATATAAATTAAAATTCAGGAAATTTACTTAATAAAAGGCAATAAATGAAAAAAAAAAAAAAAAAAGAATGACTCTTCTAGACCAAAGACTGAGCATTCAGCTTATTTTGGTGTTGTGATGGCCCCACGTACAAAAGCTGCATAAGACAGTGTCTATACCACAGAATTTGGGGGAAGCCATTTCTAGCCTGCTTTGATGATGCTCATCATCTCTATGAGATAAGAAAAAATTACACTTGGGATAATTGGATTCTAATAATGAACATGGAAACATTGATTTATAACACACTTCAAAGACCATTGTTCTAAAGCCATACTCTGTTTCCATCTATTTCTGTTTTGTTAGGCAACTTCTAACTCCTCCTATATGTGGAGTTGGTCTTCAATGAAAGATATTATTTTCTGATTTGGTTCTGTGGGAATTCCAAGCATCATCGATGGCTGTCTACAGTTTAACACGCTTTCTCTCTCTATTTTTATTTTCCTAGCTCTGATTGCCTTCTAAAATTGTAATATTGAGATGCACTGAAAAACAAATGATCTGAGAGAACACCTTCCCAAATTCCATGATGCTACTTAGTATGATACTTTTGTGAACAACAGACCTGAGTTGATCATTTTCTAATGAACAATGGGGTAAAGCTTAGCCTCAAAGCTTCAGAAGCTCCAAGGATTTAAGAAAACAGACAGGAAATATGATAAACACCCTCTCCGCTTGGCATGTTTTTCTCATCCAGTTTCACATCTTTGTGCTCTTCTCTAGAGCCTTTAAAATCAAAAGGGGAAAATGACGTTAAAAAAATAAAAAGAGGAGCAACATCAAGAGTCTTGCCTTTTGCTAGAGGCCAGTTGGGGGTTATAATCCTAAACTAAAATTGAATTGTCTTTATAAGATAAAGCGATTCTTATTTCTCCTATCTGCAGCAAAGAGAACAATATGATTTACCTGATTGCAGACTTTCTTTAGGGAGGCTGTGAAGGAGATGATAGACTATAATTCGTTTCCATTGCAAGTGCTGCTTCCAAACTATAAAATCAAAGTCCTAACAGCGATTCTATCAGGGTGTCCCTAATCTTGAGCACAAATGATAGGTCCCTTTCAGATGGCAGTGATATGTCTGTGGAGTTTTATTTCCAGGGAGACACGGCAGGATTTGCTGCTATGCAGACTGAATAATGTTGGAAGCCAACATCATGTCACATTTTGTGTGCACTTTCCAAAGATTAATCCAAGCGTTACAAATGGGACACAGACCGCCATTGTCCCGGGGACACTTTAATAACCCACACCTACAATATTCAACCTGTTGTTTGCATAGGGACAACTCTGGGACACAAAAACCCACCAGAACGACTTGGGGAAAGGAGCCGTGGAGAGGCAGGGACCCAGGCGCCAGGGCACCACCGCATCTCATCCTTCATGGCAAATGAGTGTGTTGTGAGTTCATTTATGCCCGGGGGTGGGGGTCGTGCGTCTTTGCTTTCTTCAAAGCGACTCAGCGAGCGTTTCTTAAATCTGCTGCACGCTAAGTCACTTTCTTACTTACGCTGCACTTCAGCGGGCTTGGCCAACTTGCAGATAATTTTTGTTTTGTTTTGCATCATGCAGCTCAAATTAAGTCACATTATTCCCCTCAGAAATAAATCGTGCCTGGCCAGCTTGTTTTATTTTCCTCCCCCCATCCCCCTCCTTTCCTTAGGAATTCCTTGCATCTGTTGTTCAACTAGGATGCTCTTCCTCAAGACTTAGGAGAAAGCTTCAGGATGAAAAGATTTCGAGAGGAAGACGAGAAAGTGCTAATAATTTACACATTCCCCAATTTACCACCTTTTAAGTACTCTTTAAAAGTACTTATCATAACAACCTTACTTTAGAAAACAAACTCTGATGGCCTAGCAGATCAGAATGGATAGCTAAGTTCCATAGTGAGTTTAAAATATCAGTAACCTGTTTTTCATATAAAAAGGTAATTTTAGCATAAAGAGAAAAAATATTTAAGAGCTATAATGAGCAGAGTCATAGTTATGACATATTTCATCTCAGATATTTTGAACAGCATCATAACTTTTTCTTTGCATAATACCTTATTACTGTAGTATATAGTGAAATGGCTGTAAGAGCTAGGAAAAATTCAAAACCAAGAGAAATTTTTAAAGAAAAATACTTTGGGGAAATCACAATAAGGCTAAAAGATTTCCAGAAGCCCCCTGAGGGAAAAGATTAGGTATATGTGCATATATGTATATATTTATGATACTTACAAAAAGAAACCATATACAATTCACTGAATTTTCACTTTCATGACAAGTTTACATTAGATGAAAAATTAACAAGAGACAAAAGAGATAAACCGAAAGCTAGCAAAATATATCTGGCTAAAGGATATGCTTCTAAAATTTAAAGTTCAGCTTGGTACTTACTTAAATAAGTATCAATAAACCCACAATAACATGACATTTCAAATTTGCCTTTAGTGATGGGTATAATTTTTTAAATTAAAATTATGGTATTTCTTTAACAAACTATTTTTATTTTTATTACCACTCTTACAACCAGGTAAGGGTAGGTTTCTTCTTGACTTCTGTAAATATTTGTCATCTTGAGATATGAAAACAATCTGATTTGCATAGGAATAGATATAGGATCTTAAAAGTCTTCAATGCAAGTATTTTTTTTTTTTTTTTTTTTTTTTTTGAGACAGAGTCTCACTCTGTTGCCCAGGCTAGAGTGAGTGCCGTGGCGTCAGCCTAGCTCACAGCAACCTCAGACTCCTGAGTCAAGGGATCCTCCTGTCTCAGCCTCCTGAGTAGCTGGGACTACAGGCATGCACCACCATGCCCGGCTAATTTTTTCTATATATATTTTTAGCTGTCCATATAATTTCTTTCTATTTTTAGTAGAGATGGGGTCTCGCTCTTGCTCAGGCTGGTCTCGAACTCCTGAGCTCAAACGATCCGCCCACCTCGGCCTCCCAGAGTGCTAGGATTACAGGCGTGAGCCACCGCGCCCGGCCAATGCAAGTATATTATCGGCAAGTAGTTCACGTGGGAAACACGTTCGGGTTGTTTGGCCTTTGCAAGCTTAGAATGAGGCAATAACGTGACACAGCTGGTGGGGACAGAGGTGGGGGAGTTCCTGGAGGAACCCAAGTTGCTTCTCTACTCAGGGTTTTCCAAGGCTGAAATCAAGGTATCATCAGCCCACCTGCATTCCTTTCTGGAGTCCAGGGTTCTCGTCCAAGTTCACGTGGCTGTAGGAAGAATTTAGTTCCATGCCAGGAGCAGAACGGAAGCCCTTGTTCTCCTGCTGGCTATTGGTTGGGGTCACTCACAGCTCCTACAGGCTGTCCACAGTCCCTTCCTGGGTGGCCATTTCCAGAGGCCCCCTGAGGCTTGGCATCCCTCTGATTTCTGGAAGGGCCCAGTTTCTTTTAAGAGATCCCCTGATTAGTCCAGGCCCACCATGTTACTCCGACTTGTGAACTCAAAGTTGACTGATCAGTAAACTAACCACAGGAGTGACGTCCCACTAAAGTCACAAGTCCTGCCCACACTGGAGGGGAGAGGATGATACAGAATTTATACACCCGAGTGTGGGAGTGCTGACGGCCATCGTAGAATTCCTCCTACCGCAGAAGCTAATTACGGATAGTGAAATGGCTGTAAAAGACGTAAAGGAGGAGACAGAGAAGAGACGCCTTGGAAAAGGCAAAAAAAATTTCCTCAGAATAAAAAAAAGATGGGGAGGAGGAGTCACTGGGCTGGGGAGAGGACACTGTCAGTGAAAAGGGGACTTGGATGGTCACAGCGGCTTGGAGGGGAGGCTCTGTGGTGTGGGATCCCAGTCTTTCCAAATAATCCTATATCCATAACATGACCGGAAGCAGGAAAGCCATTAGACTTGAAAGGGACCGTCCCCTCAGCCCAAGACAATGAAAACCAGGTGGGTCCGTGGCCAGTTGAACCTCCTAGACAAGATGGCTGTGTTTAAGACCCCAGGACCTTGGCACAAACTCAGCTGGAGGGCCCGCATAGGGAACGTGAATTAGAACCTCAGTAATGGGTGTGATTGAATTCCCCAAGTCACATTTGAATCCTCGTGTGAGTTTGTTGCTAACAAATTCCATCCTTATTAACCCATATCCAAGCAGCAGAACTGTTCTCATATAAATTATTAACCCACAATAAGTTTTACTAGTTTAGATGATTTTTGAAGCATTTCTAAACCTTAGAGACTTCAGTCTTTCTCTACCTTCTCAACTGCCACTTCCTACCCTCAGAATCCAGAGCGTGGTGTGGCAGAAAGAGAGCTGGACCAGGAAGCCAGAGCCCTGGTTTGTTCCTGTGGATACTATTTGTTCAGTGCCCTGACTGTGCAAGCGTGCTGGGCTTACAAAGTTAAATAACCCCAGTTCCTGGCTTATACATTCCAAGAGTGGAGACAGGCATGACAGAGAGAAAAGCAGGTGACAGGCAGCATGGCACAGTGGGGACTCACCCAAGCTCAGAAAACAGGAGTTCAAATTTCAGCTCTTCCACTGCTTAGCTGTCTGACCTTGGGCAAACCATTTGAAGATCCTCAACCTTAGTTATCGCACCCGATAAATAGCTTCCACCGTTAACAAGATCTATTAATGATTCCTGTCTCATAGTATTACCATGGCTGTGAAGCAGTGTTTATAAAAGTTGATTATAAATAAGTCATTCCAATGCAATGTGTTAAGTACTATGGTATTGTATTTATTTATGTGACTTTGCATCGTTTCTTTCAGTCAACACATCTTTATTGAGGGCCTACTATGTTCCCAGATTTGAGTGACAAAAGTCATAAAGTCTTAAAATGAGAGATTTGAAACAGATAATCCCTAAGACCCTAAAACTTGGTCATGAGCCCAAGGCAAAACTGGATAGAGCACCGGCCCACTGTTTTTTGTTTTTTTGTTTTTTTGGTTTTTTTTACAAAAATCTTTAGATTATATCCACAAATACATATTTGGGGACAAGGAGAGGAAATAGAAACCAACAAAAAAAACCCAGAAAATATTAAACTGAGCTACGTGGCTCTTTATTTTTTAAATAAATAGAAATAAAACTTTCGGGAGCTAGCTAATAACTAAAATTTGGAATAATTGGCTTATTGTACAATTTTAGTCAATGAAATAGAGACTGTGATTATCTGGTAAATTTAATCAGTTAGGGTAATCAATCAGCATTATTTAGCTAAATATGGTATCTCAGGCATATCCTTTGATTCTTTACAAAATTAAAAGTTTCATTCAAAATCCAATTGAACTCAGTCAACTAATTTCTAATCCAATTGCTATGTTTTGCTTTTGTTTAAAAAGAAAACTATTTAAAGACATTCATAGGTATCTGTTTTCCCAAGTGATCTCTGTGGACAGGACTGTAAATTTTCAGTGAGACACTCAGGAGATTTTATTTTAGTCCCCAGTCAAATAAAGAGAAACATTTCCAGGTCCAAAACTCATCAATCCATTTTAAAAGGTTGAATTACTCTTAAATTTGTATATTTGTACAACTAAAAGCACCTGTGTTTCCAGGGTTTGGGTTAACCTGTGGAGCAGGTGTCAGTTTGGTACCTGACATGCCAAATTTCTGTGTAACTGTGCAGGATGGAGATAGCACCGCCGCAGAAAACAATCACAAGCACAGCAAGACAAGTTTTCTAGCACAATTAAAATACACGGTGTGACAATGAGCAGGATGCAGTGGGATAGCAGCCACCCTGTGTAAAGGGGAGAGCCTGTGCTTTGGTCCTTCAGAACCGTGGCTGTCACTGACATTTACAAATGAGGATGGGAACATCACAGAGCCCTTTGTGACCGTCCACCGCCACAAAGCTGGGACGTGTCTCGATGTCTGACATGCACCTGTGCACTTTATCAAATTTAACATCAAACAGTTTGGAAACATCCAATTCCTGATATGTTATGTAACACTGAGGAAAGAAATAGAATTAGTTGATAGTGCATCAGAGACAAAAATGCTTCTTTTATACTCCTCTATGTGTACTTGTATTATATTAAAAGTTTGGTTTTTATTTAAGTAAAAAAGCCCCCATGAAACTTTCCAGATCTCATTTAAATAGGTATTGTGAATCCCAACTTTTACTAATTTTTTTACATTATTCATAGATATTTGCACAAATATTCATAACTAGTAACCTGGCTACATATGGCAGAAACTCAAGAGACATGGTAGTTATAAAAGTTATTTTGTAATTATCCCCAGTTTGTTAAAATAATCCTCCCATCTGATTGTTAAAAATGTGTATCTTAACAATATTTGAATAATTGAGTCATTTTTCTCTCTTTCTTTTAAGCTGCGGATTTACCTAGCAAAGTTAACATTCTGGTAATTAGCTGGTTGATTTGTTACCTAAGCACAAAGCATGCTGAAAAACACCGAACAAATTCAGTGATACCACTAATTATTTTCCTAGGAGTTAATAGGTAATGTTATTTGCACAAACATATAATTAGTGTTCAATAAACTGAATCTAATTGAAAATAATCAATTGTTTGCTGGTCAAATTTCCATTTTTTCCCAGATCTACTATTCAGCTAGTAACAAACTATTTTTTCAGTAAGCTTAGCAATCTACACCATGAGAGTGAACTCAACCATTCATGCAAAAGTAAGTAATACAGCTAATTTACATAGATTGGTTTTCTAAACCAAGCAAACAAACCAGATAATTACCAAATTTCTAGTTAAGTTTGCATTTCCAATTGTTTTAGTTTAAAAAATAAAAGGTTTGCTTTAAGAGACCTGGGCAAAAATTATATTTAACTATTATTTAAAATTTAGTGTTCATTAGAAGTTTTAAGGGGAATAAGTTTGTATACGTATGAACTTAAACTGCACTGTTTTTCCTTATTTTCTGTTTTTTTCTTTTATTTTCAGTTCCAAGTTCTAATTCAGTGACATAGTCCTGAAAGATTTGTCACATAAAGTATGCTATGTGAGTAAACAGAGATATTTTAATAAAACATAACATTATTTTATTAAATAGATTTAATTTATGAAAATAGAAATACTGACGGATATATAATAATTAACTCCTTCTCTCTAGACTTCCTATTAATAATATAGGTAGTGCCTTCTAACAGTAGTTTTACAATACTTACAGCAATATTTCTTTCAATTTTATAAACGAGTAGTTAAAGCACTGCACTTTCTTACGTCACTTTTTAATGGAAAATAATGACAAGTAGGACAGCTAAGGACCATGCCTGCTGAAAATCTCAGATATATTGATGCCATAACAACAGTAAAACAGAAGCAAATTAATTTATAATTATAGGAGCAATTCAGTGAACCTAATGAATATATAAATGCATACAGACACATCTCAGGTTAAATTGCAGTCATGCACTCAACCCAAGATAAAAATCTCACCAAATGCCTATTTTGCAATGAAATTGTGTTGCAAATATCCCTTTAAAATCATGTATGTAGAATATATTGCATGCATGCTTCTTTCATACATGTTTTGATGTTTTTGGGGGGGGAGACAGAAAACCCAGCCCCTGGGCCTGAAGCTTTCTGTCTATTGTACAGTAGCGGTTGCAGACCTGTGTGCTTATGTTTCCGATTCCTGGGAAGTTCTCTTTGCCACAGGGCATGCCCCGAAACACATCAAAAGAACCAAGTTCTACAAAAGAAAAAAGAAACTCAAGTAGGCTTGAACGTACAAAGAGAGGGAGAAAGAGATGAGAAAGGGGCCAGGCAGAGCCTTGAATACAAAATGAGTTCAGCCGACCCCAGGAGCTCTTCATCACTTACATTTATCTTATTCCGGGAGAGGGGCGTCAAAACCAGCCCTGACATAAACCACCCACTGCCATTGACTTTGACTCCATGTGTGAGTGAGTGAGTGAGTGTGTGTGTGTTGTACATAAAAAGGAACAGATTTCACGAGGTATCTCTGCTACCTCCCAAGAACCAAAAAGAAAAGAAAACCTTTAAAAACACAAATGATCAAAGTCCCAAGGAGATACATTTGGCATGGTTTTCATTCAATTAATCTACAGTGTTTATATTGAAATCTTCTAACTGTGCATTGCTTTAACGTCTTTACTGCAGCATTTAGATTATACCTCCTGTACTTATCACAAAGCACGTGAGATTTTTCCATTTCTACTTGCAATGTTTTGTGCATGCTTAACATTTTAGGGCAAAACTCATGGTTAAAATCTCTGCAACAAGACAGATTCTGCATAAGTTAAAAAACAGAATTAAAATATAAATGGTCCAAAGAACTGAAGGAGTAAGGAAATGTTTTCTGAGTCGATGCTAATTCCACCTTTGGAAGTAATGGTCCCCAAGTCCTGACTCTTTTTATTCTTTAAAAGTGTATTCCGATGGATCAATCCCTCCTGATGCATTTTACTATCCCACTGGGATCATAGTCTTGAATGTCTGCACAAATTTTCTAGAGAAAGAAAGTGTAGTATCAGGCCTGACCTCACTGTAGTCCTGAAATGGAATGGCCTTTACCTTGTGGTGGTTTGGAGGTAAGTAAATTAATAGTGAATGGGAAGAGATTAACTTGCAAAAGAGAGAAGAGAAAGAGAAAACGCTATCAAACAGAATTTTCTTATTAGAAATATTCAGAAACATTACATAAGGCGCACATTTAGAACTACAGTATAAGTTTTTGTTATCAAGAATGACTATTATAAATATAGCAGTTTCAAGGTTGTTTCCAATGCATGGGATGCCATGATATGATATGTGGATACTGATTTCCTAACAGAACGATTTAATAGTATATATATGTGTGTATATATATATATACATATATATACTATATTGTACTAATTTTAGTTTTTGTCTCCTTCAGACTTTCTAATTTCTGCTTGATTGTGTTTGCATGACTTTGCCCTCTCTAGACGGCTGGTACACCTTCATTATTGCATAATATTTTTGCATAATAATTTTATGCATAAAAATATTATTGCATAATAATTTTCATGTATTGCCTTTGTTAATTAGTATTCAATATAAAAACGAAACTTTTTTAAAGAAAAGATTGATGCACAAGGTCACAAGCACATTAGGTTTTCTTAGTAGACCATGCCAAGCACTGCTCCAAGAGCCAGACTCAAACAACCTGTTTCAGTCAGCCAGCGTTCTGGAACGAAAGGTAGAATCTCCATGTCCTGTTTACACGCAGTGGAATTTTGCAAACTTAAAGAACTACAGTGATCTTTAAACGCATTTAATGGCCTTTCCTATGTTTTGGTTTTCTTCCATCTTTTTTTGAGCAATTAAAATAATTAACCTGTAATCCTAGCACTCTGGGAGGCTGAGGCAGGTGGATCACTCGAGGTCAGGAGTTGGAGACCAGCCTGAGCAAGAGTGAGACCCCATTCTACTAAAAATAGAAAGAAATTATATGGACAGCTAAAATATATATAGATGAAATTAGCTGGGCATGGTGGCGCATGCCTGTAGTCCCAGCTACTCGGGAGGCTGAGGCAGGAGGATCGCTTGAGCCCAGGAGTTTGAAGTTGCTGTGAGGTAGGCTGACGCCATGGCACTCACTCTAGCCCGGGCAACAGAGTGAGACTCTGTCTCAAAAAAAAAAAAAAAAGAGCATTCACTGCGTCTCCAGCATTAACTGGAGCTAAGAGCATCAGCTCCGAAGTTGGACAGAGTTAGTTCCAGTCTTGACTGTGCCACTTCCTAGCAATGTGACTTTGAGCAAATTTCTCAGCGCAAACCTAGTTCTTTATCAGTGAATGGAGATACTAATCTTTCCCATCTCCTAGAATTGCTGTGGGGAATAAATGCAATTAAATTAGAGACAAAACCGATCGATAATAATCCTTCCCTAAATTTTAGCTATTATTATTAAACTTCAAATAATCTTTGGTTCATGCTTCTGCTTGATCCTTTGCTATCAGCCAATTCCAGAGAATAATCCACTTGGCATTTGTGCTTTTTCGCCTTACATTCTTAGTGCCTCAGCCTGGTCCTATAGACTCTCATCTCCACAAAATCAGATTGCCCTAACAATGCATGTGCTCCTCCACTCGTGCTGAGATTATGTCCCCATAAACCCATCGCAGAGTTGCAAAATTGTAGGTTGAACCATTATAATTCAGAGACTGTTTGTAATTTCAACTGATCTCATTTATCTTCACTTCACTCTAACCTATATATCATTGTCAGTTTGATTTTTCATAAATACTGCTTTTGATCATTCTGTCCACTGCTATTCAAAATCTTTACTGATTTCCTCCTTCTACCCTTCTGCCTGGTTTTCAAGAGCCTACAGATTTTAATTCTGCTCAATCTATACATTATTCCTGGATGCAAAATCTGTTTTGCTGTAGATAATTTTCTTACAATTTTTTCATGGATTCCCTCGTATCGTCAACAAGTATTTATTGAAGGCCTACTGTGGGCCAGATGCTACGGACACAAAGCATCCATAGACCTAAAAGTAGCATGTAAAAATAAATAAAGTTTTGTCTCTGCTCTCAGTGAGATTATCACAGACAATAGGGAATTAAACAACTCATTAGAATACACCAGATAAGCAGAACTCTAACATAAGGACAGTCATGTGTTGGATACGTTCTGAGAAATGCATTCTTAGGCAATTTCACTGTGATGCAAATATCACACAGTGTACTTACACAAACCTAGCTGCGTAGCCTACTACACACCTAGCTTATATGGTATAGCCTATCGCTCCTAGGCTACAACCCTGCACAGCATGTTACTGTACTCAATACTGCAGGCAATTGTAACACAATGGTAAGTATTTTTGTATCTAAACATATCTAAGCATCAAAAAGATACAGTAAAAAATATGGTATTATATATTATGGGACTACTGTTATATATGTGGTCTATTCTTGACTGAAATGGCCCCTAGAGTATGGCTACATAGGACTGATGAAAGAGAACTATACTAGTGTAACATTCTGCTCTTGGGTGGGAAGGCCTTAAGATATATTAGAATTAAATGATTACAATATGACAAAGTATTGTTTATTGCACTACTTCCTGCTTCTAGAAGCCCGAGGGTACCATCAGTTTGTGTATTCTTCCCCTCAATTCAAAATGCCCTCAACTTTTCAAAATCCTAGCCATCCCATAAAACCAGTCCTTCCTCTCCCATGATTTCTTTTTTCATGAGATTTGATCTTCCTCTCTGGAACTATATCTCTTAGTTCGCATTATTTAGCTTGGTACTTGGTGTGGAATCTTCGGGTGTTTGATATTGTTTTATACATGACAGACGTATCTCCCAAGCGGGTTATAAGCCTATTGAGGGTAGAATTCAAGTCTTATACAAGTGCATTTCCTATGCTCCAGAGTACCTAGCTTGATTCTGACACAATTGTAGTAATAAATAATTAGTCATTGCTTTATTTATTTTTAATGGAGAAAATGTGTAAATTTTTTAAAAGAATATTTCTTCACATTACTTGCTAGTACAAAAATTCCCTAAAATTTGTTCCATGTAGCATAGTTCTCTAAGATGCTTATAAACATTACTCAAAAACTTAACTTCACTTTGAAATGTTGGGGATACACTGAGTTAAACAACTAAATAAAATTATTTGATGCAGGACTTCTCAGAGCCTTTAAAACGTGTAATTTAAGTCTTTAAAAGAGGTAGAAATTTTGCAGTGTTTCCCAAATCTACCTAATGACAAAACCTGGGTTTTGGAATTAGGGTTCACAGGCCTCACTTTGGGAAATACTGATGTCTTCCAAGATCTTTAGAACTGATTTGTACATTTACATCGGTACAACCATTTGCATTGGCTTTAACTAACCAATTAGAACTAATACTATTAGAATCTAACACTATAGACACACTCCATCTTCTCTAAATTCTATAACATTAGCAAAGATTTTGATAAACATGAAACCTAGGCACAAGTTCTCCTAACAAGAACAAAGAGGTAAGGATCACATTGATCCCTTCTGAGGCCAACCAAAGATGCAAGATTTCTGCTATTGATCTAAAGTTTTACAATTCTGTTATTTAAGGGCTGAAATATGAGGTCTATCCCTTAGGTTTCAAGAAAGAGAGAAGTTTCTTATTTAAGAATGTGTATTTCAATGGGCAGGCTAAAATGCATTTAACAATATCAAATTTGAATAGTGTTTACAACTTTAGTATGCCTTATGTATTTATTATTAATTATTAGTGATTTAACACATTGACTGCCACACTAGAAAAAAATTTTTTTCCATGGGGCCATGGTGTTTATTATGAAAATAGAATAAAAACGTTGAAAACAGAACGATCCTTTCTAATTTAATGCAAAATTTATTTTTTTATTGTTTTCTGTGCATGAGTTATATGCAACTTGAAAAATAGTTCTCGCAGCTCCCAAAGTGAAGAGACGTGTGAGCTACCTATGCTTCATGAGGCCCCCAGCTCAAAACTAGCATGAGCTAAATACAACTCACGTGGCAGTTCATGCATTAAAGCTTATGCATGGTCTAAAACCAATAAGTAAAAGTCAAGATGGAAGGAAAAAGGCTCCAGGATTTTGTGTGTAACTGTATGGAGACCACCTTGGGTAGAACACTCTGTTGACTCTCCAATAGTGACTTTATTGTCTGGTGAAGACAGCCACAGTTTTATCAAGTCTAAATGACCAAAGTATCCTAATCCAGACCCCGCTGAACTCCAACGCCCTCCCTGAGACAGGTTCTAGAAAACCAGCAGCCAATGGGCTCTGCTCTCTGATGGCTGCCTGGGGTCCAGAAAACCTTTGAAGCCCTAATGGAAATAAGGCAACAGCTGCCACCATGCTCCGCTTTGTTTACAAGGGACATGGAAGGTGACAATGCCTCAGAAGTAGTGATAAGACCAGGGAAAGCCAAACCTTGTCTCAACTCAACCTTGATGCCACCATATGCTTTCTTTTCCCACAGGCGCCACCCCTGCAGAACGAAACCACGATATCCGAAAGAAGGAATCCTTGGCCACTAAGGCCATGTTTGAAACTTGGCAGCAATCCCTGGAGGAGCCAGGCATCCAGTCACGGCCTCCACCAATCGTCACACCTGGGACGACCCCTGGATGACCCATAACCTCTCCCAGCACCAGAGCTGCTGATCTCTTTCCCACCTATTGACTTCAGGACCCATTAGATCCTGAGAACCCAAAACTGGTGAGCAAAGGTACTGTCTTCTAAATCAAAAACTGTTATTCAGTTCGAGGAAGCTGAACTCACCAGATGGTGACATCCAGAAATCCTTGCTGTGATCCACTCACGGAACAGTAACAAGAGGACTGCTGCTTTCAGCCACAGGTCATGGGTCTTGCCCAGCCAGCCCACTGGCCTTAGAGGGATGCTTCTACGCAGGGGACTTCTTGTCTGTGTGTCCTGGTCACGAGCACTCACACTGAGGTCCAAATCCACACCAGAGTAGCTTTGTCCTCAGATTCTACCTGGGCAAGATTCACCCTATTCTCAACTCTGGGTCTTGGGACTTCTGGTGACCAAAGATCCAGGGAGACATGCAGGCCCAAGGAGAATGTGTTCGGCAGATCTTAACCAGAAAAAGACAGAAGCCGCTTCCAACCCTTATGGAATCACTGGTGATTGTGGTTAATCAGCCTTGGAAATTTTTATCACAGAATTCTCTGCATATTACTAAAACAACGTCACCTTCATAGTTACCAAAATGCTCCACTTTCCTCCATGCCAAGGGACATTGCCTTTACCCCAAGTGACCATCCAACACCTCCATGTTGCATGGATTCCTGGCTAATGTAGAGCCTCCAGGTTGAATCCACACCTAGTACATTTGTCGTTGTAAACAAAGAGCACTTGGATCATGAGATTACACCCTGGAATTGCGGTGCCTGTTTGTACTGCCCACCACTAAGATAACTCTGTTTTCCATATACCCACGTCTGCATCCGTCCTTAATACCACCTCCATGCAAATCATCTCTTACAAGTCAAATGGACACGCATCACATGAAACATCCCAGCCTGTCATGAATTCAACCCATTTTTATTGAGGACCTATTATGTGCCAAGCACTGTATTACATCCTGGGAATACCAGGGCGAGTAAGTCCCAATCCTTGCCCTATGAAGTTTGCGTTCCAATGAGGAAGTCAGACCATTAAACAGTGTGAGTGCTAGAGCAGTGTTCTGATGGCCACAAGAGTCCCCTCATCTCTGTCCCTTGGCCACCCAGGCAGTTCCCAGTTGCCCAGGCTGACGCACGGATGATCTTCTAATATGCCAAAGCAACCCATGAGATTAGAGCCAATGAGCGGCAGTCCCAAGTGGTGACCACATGGGTTCTGGTCACTAATGTATGATTTCTAAACCACCTGACTTGTAAACAAGTGAGACATTCACTTACTGAGCACCTTCCTGGCATGTCGTCAGACTGGTGACCCCACGTGCAGCTGCTTACAGGGGAAAATCAGGCTGTGACACCGGACGACATGGCTTCACGTTTGGATCCTGGTGCTTGTGATGACTGGGCAATCCCTTCAACTCTGGCCTCGGGGGTCTTTCTCTGCAACAGCAAAATAAAAACAGTATACACTGTACCTACCTCACAGGGTTGTTGTGAGAATCAAGTGAAATGTATGTGAAAGCACTTTTGTAAACTTTATTTTTGAACCATTCCATTTTCCATGGGTCCTTCATCCTCCCTACCGAATACAGGACTGTGATTTACCAGAAGGGTGTATTCATGTCCCCTCTGCCTCCCTGCACAGTGAATGGTACAAGAAGATGAAGTACGTGCCCTCGTGGATGTCTGGTTTTCAGTATGGGGATTCTGATGCCTCACACAGTGACAAAGATATAATCCAGAGGACCAAAGCTGGGGCCCTGCTGCCCCATAGATACCCACCATTCACACGCCACTAGACCCGGACATCAGCCAGCCCTCTTGATGGAAGACGGTCCCCAAGGCCCACATAGAGAACCCATTCTTGGCCCTAGAGAACTAACCAGACTGCAGTCATTCAGTGATCACCTGGGTTCTGGGTCCCATAGTCGTCACCAGCCGCTCCGGGAAAGAGCAGGTCTCCCAGAATGGAGCAAAGAGATTAGTTAAAGGAGACACTGACCCAATTAAACAAAATACAAGCCACACCTGACTGCTGACCCAGTATAGTTGGACTGGCGAGGGAAATTCCTAGACACCCATTTAGAGAAAGGATTTGGTGACACATTTCTTTGAGCACTATATCCCTGAGACCAACCTGGCTCTTGCCTGTCTGATTTTGATTTGTCTACTCCCTGTCTGTTCAGTAGATCTGTGAGGAGATGTGTTTCTGGCTTACAAATCTCATGTCTCCTTACACACACAAATCCATGCAATGAAGAAGGCCACCCATTTTTCCCATCCTACCCCTTGGCCAAGCCCTAGGCCAGCCTTCCATTTCTGATGATTCAATTGGATTGACCAATCGAATTTGAGTTCAGTGTCACTGGAGCAGTCCTAATCTGTCCCAGGCTGAAACTCTGACTTTATTTCAGTCCTATGTGGAAGCTCAGAGTGCCCACCCAGCCACCGACAACCCAGCAATCCTTTAAGCAAAGGGAGGTATTAAGCCTAAAACAGAAAACTCCAACTACAATCCATCCCTCAAGTTCCTAGATCAAGGATAGATTATAGGAAAAATTTTGATCCCATGTTTATATCAATTTCTAAAATATTTTTAGATGGAATGGAAAATGACTTACAATCTCCTCATTGCTCTATGTCAGAGTGGCTGACCTAAGATACCAATTCAGTGAACTGAGAAATTCCCTGATCTTCTCCTAAGCCTACCATAGTAACATTTCATTTTAATGCCTAATGGAAGCTTAAAATTTTAAAACAGTGTCTTATGCATTATAGTTTACAACCACCACTCGCTGTGGGAAGGGAGCCAGAGAGACTCAGAGTACCCACCACCCAAGGTCAGAGGCACGGAGCCAAAGGACCCGGCAAAGAGCGAGTCCAAGCCAGGAAGAAAAGCTGTTGCCAAAATGACAGACCCAGCATACGAAAGAAGATGATCTCCAGGTCATGGTGGCTGACAAAGAAGAATAGACAGATCCGAGTTGAGAACCAAATTAAGATTTCTGAACAGGTAGCAGAGTAAATAAGCCTGGGCAAGAGATGGGATCATCTACAGCCCCAAGATGTTTGTGTGACGGTGGCCTTCCTTGTGAGTTGCAATACTGTGTCCTAGTTCCTTTTTCCCGAGTAAAATCCTCAGTCCCACTGACGTAGCTTACAGAGCCAACCCAAAATAGAAAACCCTCCCATACCCACAGATACACTTTTTAATATCTTGGTTGATATCATTTTCTTTTACAGAAATTTTTAATTTTCTTTTTCATAAATCTTTGCTAGATTATTTTTTCAATAAAATGTTGTCAATAAATAATTTCTCTGGTTGAACTCCAGTTCCTTCTTTGGTATTAAAAGTAAGTGACTTTAATGAATAGTTTGCACCTGCACTCCTCTGGTTATAGGAGAGGAAGAGGATGTTCTAACGTACATTACATGTGAATGAATGAGCTTGAAACAATTATAGTAAATCAGCAGGCAAGAAGAGCCAAAGGGACAATTGATAATGACACACAGGGAGCATGCCAGGTTGACCTTAATCTGCAAAAATAAATTGTACCTCTCTTCCAAAACTCAGAGGCGATTAACTCCCTCATTGCTGCATCAGGATGTAGAGGTTGCCCAGTGAGAGACACACAAGATAGAAAAGCAGGCAGAATTTTGCAGAAAGAGGTAGCTGAATGGAGAGACCAGCCACCCCCCAGAGCTGGCAGGCGGGCAGGCTTTTCAGAGAACTCACATTAGAATTTCCAGCAGCAGATGGAACTGGGCCAATAGACACCGCGGTGGGGACAGGGGAAGTTTCTGTAATTAAAGTCTGAACTCTGCACACTTTCGAACGAACTAAGTACTCTTTACTATCGCCAACAAGGACTTTTTTTTTTTTTTTAAGTGGTTGTTCTAGGTGAACCTGGTAAAGCATGAATCAGTGTGGGGAATAAAGGCAGTCAGTAGATTATGGCCCTTGGGTTAAGAATGAAGAAAATCATCTGAACGTCACCAGAAGAGACAGATCTACAAGCTCCCTAGTGTGAGAGCCTGGAAGTTTCTACCAGGAATACTGATGTGTGTCCTTTGCAATATGCTGTACATAAAGTTATGCCTAAATGGACTGCTTAGTAAATCGCAATTAGTTTGTCAACTTTTGTGTGAGTTCAGTTTTTCTCTATTGAATCCTTTCATGGTCTTTGTAACATCCAGAATGGATAAAGAACTCTTTGATGTTAACAGAATACTTAACATCTGAACCAGGTAGATCCTAACTGATCAATATTCTAGAATGATCAAGCCAAAGAGGTAGCAATTCTTCACTTCTTAAAAGTTATTTCAAACTGAATATATACAAATGATACCAGAAAGATATAAAATATCATCTCTGTTACAGCAGCTCGTAGTGTAAATATAATCTCAAATTTCCCATCTTTTACTTCCCACAAATAAAACTAAATTTCTTTAAGAAATCAACACAGAAAAAATTTTTTTAACTAGGTCAAACTTTGGCAGCCACTAAACCATTCTTTGAAGGAACAAATAAAACTAAGTTAAACTCCTCGAAGGCATCCTTTCATTTATACTGAGTGCCAACCATGTTCCAGCTGCTGTTAAGCAATGAATATAACATCGCAAGCAAAATCATAAAGGTCACACTCGGGGGTCAAAGGAGGACATTAAACAATCGTACCGATGAAGGTGTAATTACCAACTGAGATAAATTCTTGAGGAAAGCAATAAGCTATAATGAGAGCGTGTGACAAAGAAATCTGACCTAGTTTAGAAGACTTGCTGTAAGAAAGAAAACTTGAACTAAAGCAAGACCAATGAGTAGCAGTATGGGGAATAGAAGTGTCTAGAACATTTCAGACAGGCCAGCAAAGCTCACCTAAGAACTGAAATGCTAATGTGGCTATAAGAAGACAACAGGTTCGAGGGATTAGAGACCTGAAAGCCAAGGTCAGAATGGCAGGAGGTGACTTCCAGAGGTGGGAAACCACCAGTCTATGTCTTAGAGCCAACCTAGGGAACTTGGTCTTTAGCCCAACAGAATTAGAAGCCATTGATGGTTTTAGCAAAATTCATGCCTTTTGTGTCCTTTTTCTGTCATTTTAATACTCTTTGAGAACAGCATCTGTGTGTTCAATCTGAAGTCTTAAATTTGTTTGGCTTGTTCTGCTTGCTGTGTTGTACACACAGAGAATGCTTAATATACATGCATTTAATAAATTTAGGATTTCTTTTTCACAAAGTATCCCAAAAAACTGTTATCATCTTTTCCCAAATTGAATTGATTATCATAGTCATTACTCAGTAACTTCCACTTAAAGAGGCATTCTGAGATGTACATGTAAGTTGTGCCAAGAATGTAGCTATTACACCCTTTATGTGAGCATAGTGAGTACAGGGATTGTCTTTAGAAGATATTTTTTAATTGGCTTAATTGCAGCAGCATGGATAAAAATATTTCAGAAGCATTGTTGAGAGTAAATGAAGTAAATCATTACCATTGACTTATCTAAAAGAAACCAGGGCTCAATTTAGAATGGAGAGAATAAAGGAGCCTTAGGAATACAAAGACGTCCCAATCTGCATGCACACCAATAAATGTACACCAATACCATGTGCACCAATAAGTGCACACCAATACCATGCACACCAATACATACACACCAATACCATGCACACCAATACATACACACCAATACCATGCACACCAATGCATGCATACCAATACATGCACACAAATACCATGCACACCAATACATACACATCAATACCATGCACACCAATACATGCACACCAGTACATACACACCAATACCCCACACACCAATACATACACAATACATGCACACCAACACCATGCACACCAATACACGCACACAAAAATGTGCACATCAATATGTGCGCACCAATAAGTGCAAACCAATACATAGACACCAATACCATGCACACCAATACATGTACACCAATACATGCACACAAAAACGTGCACACCAATATGTGCACACCAATACGTGCACACCAATACCATGCACACCAATACATGCACACCAATACATACACATCAATACCATGAACACCAATACATGCATACCAATAGCATGCACACAAAAACGTGCACATCAATACATGCTCACCAATACATGCACACCAATAGCAACATTAGGCTGCAGTCTATCCTCCACCAACCCTTTCTTCCCTTCAGAGATACGTGCTGCAGAGGTGCCCCCTGCAGCTGAGCACCTTCAGGGAGCTAGAGCAAGAACTGGTCATCTTCTCCTTGGCTTTCCTGCAGACTAAGATACCGGCTTTCTCAGTTCTGCTAAGTCAATTATCACTTGTGCATCCAGTTCCATTTTATAAAAATTTGTTGACATTCTTCATGTGTTATTGTCTCTCTAGCCATTCTCTTTGTCTTGTGCATTTATGCCTTTTGTGTCTTTTTTCTGTCATTTTCATGATGTTTGAGAAAACCATCTGTATGTTCACTCTGAAACAACTAACTGAAACTTTATTTGTTTTAATTTGCATTTCCTGGTTGAATTTTTTTTCATCTTTATAGACCATTTCTACTGTTCCTTCATGAATGAATTACCTACTCTTATCTTTTGGCTGTTTTTCTATCAGGAACTAGTCATTTTCTTATCAAATGTAATAGCTCCTTTTATGTCCTGTGTATTAACTCACTGTATATGAGGTTTGTTACAAATATTTTTTCTACTTTGTCATTGACTTTTATGATTTTTTGTGCATGAAAAATGTTATTTTAGTTTTATGTACTATAGTTTGTGGAGAATTTTCATTATTAAAAAGTATTAATTTTATCCTTTAACTTAATTGAATTTAATTAATTATTGAAATACTAAATCTTGCAGCTGTTTTGTTCATAGAATACCCTTACTAAGCTTGATATCAGTTCAATGCTTCCTTAATTTACCTCCTAGATATATTTATAATTTTATGTTTTCATATTTACTTTTTAATGCATTTGAGATTTTTTTCATGTAGTATTATTAGGGGAGATTTTAAAAATGAATTGTGAAATAGAGCATGTACACCATCAAATACTTAAATATAAAATGCCATCATGTATAATTTAACACATAATGTACAAGCAACTGCTCATTCTACCACAACCTGAATCCCTGTCTAAGGATCCAATTTTGGGAAGACCCAAACTAAAATAATGTATACTGGATGTAGTCCAGGAAGCATCTGCTCAGATGAATTTCTGAATTGGACCACTCATTGGCCAGATAGCAACAAAGACGGCATTGTGAGCGGTCAGTGGCCTGTGATAACTCCCGTGGCGTGCTGTAGGGTCGTTATTGCTAAGAGTGTCATCTCTGCTGAACTGGGGCAGAATGCAGAAGGACGGGGATGCACTGGGTTTGTGCAATATCTCTGTCATTCAAGAGATATGGTGACAGTGGTTGTCACCTAAGACTGCAGAGATGGTAGGCTGTTTTTAGGTATCACGAATACACCACTGAAAGAAAATGGCAGGCTCAGGTCAGCCAACCATCAACTCAGGACACAATGTCAAATTCAGAGAACCTCTATGCCACCCCCACATCTCCTGCAGTCAGAGGGCAGTACGGGCTGGTAACCGGGCCCGGTTGTGAGCACAGCAACACGGCAGACAAGGCTTATTTTGCAGCCTGGCAAATGTTCTATGCTAAACTCAAGACTCAGGTGCAGAAGACATGGTAAGCTGAAGGCCAGAATGGAAACATCTGAGTGAATATGCTTAGATCTCCATCACCTGCTGAACCACCTAGGCCTCCGGCCGGGACTCACTCTCCTTTGTTCCAGAACAGCCAACTAACTCCCCGTGGCTAGAGACCACGCAGAGACCACCTGCAAGGAAGACACCTCAGAAAATACCAGTTGTCTTCATCAAGATTCGCCCCGCCTTTCTCATAGTTTGTAGGCACAAAGCTAGGATCCAGTCTCAGCGGGGCCCACCTTGGGAACTGCCGTTCTTATTTTGGAAGCAAAGGAATGATTCACCAACATTTCTGCAACCCCCAGCTGATATTTACAGATGCGAACCTGGAGTACATGCTTTAGAACAGATCTCAAGGGTGGTGAACTAGGGGAAAGGGTGTTAGTTAAGACTGGAAAAGGCAGGTTTGTAGTATGGAGGAACTCTCCGTAACTCAGGATCTAATGTCTGTGAAGTCCTAGTATTATGCCGGCATTAATTTCTTAAACTTGGAAGAAGTATTGTCCTACAGTACGTGAGGTAGAAATGTAGTTTTATCAGATTTTTGAGAACAGAGGGAAAAGGCTTAGAGAGCAGATCTGCTCGAATGGACTCAATGCTGAAGACCAGAGACTCCATTAGCTAGCTGACTGTTGCCCAAGAAACCCCAGAGGACAGTCCCTTCACCAAATCAGAAAAGAAAGTGCCAGTGTGGGGACACTCACATTTCTTGTGAGATGCAGTGAAGCCGTCCTTGTTAGGCTGAGGTGCACCATCAGGAAAGCCGCCACGAAATGAGCTATTCGGTGTTACTGGGATGATAGGATTCTGGGATAGCAGAGGCCAGGTGGTGTCACTTTGTTGTGAGAGGCAAGGTGGATGTCATTACCGTGCTGAGAAGCAAAGCCAGAATGGAAATCAGAGGCCCTAACTCCCACAGGTCTGTGGCAATAGTTTCCAGGGGTACAACAGACGGATATTATGGTAGGCTGAATAATGGACGCCCCCCCAAAGGTGTCCACACCTTAATCCCCTAAAAACCTGTGAATATGTTACCCTGCATGGTGAAGGGCCTTGCTTTACTCAGGAGGCGAGGGAACCCACTTGGGCAGAATTGACCAGAAAAACTGTGGGGGTGCAAGCCACAGCAATCTGGTGGAGGGCCCACAACCCCTCAAGAAAGTCTCACTGTCGGACTAGAAATCTTTCTATCGAAAGAACAACAGCACTTGAATGTTTATTGCAGCACAATTCACAATTGCAAAGATGTGGAATCAACCCAAGTGCCCATCAATCCATGAGTGGATTAAGCAAATGTGGTATACGTACACCGTGGAGAACTGCTCAGCCGTAAAAAGGGATGAATTAATGCCTTTTGCCACAATTTGGATGGAACTGGAGACCATTCTCCTAAGTATCTCAAGATTGGAGAAACAAACACCACATGGACTCATTATTAAATTGGAACCAACTGATGAACACCTGCACAGAGGGAGGTAAAACGCAGTGGAAATCAAGCAGAAAAGAGTGGAGAAGTTTGGAAGGGCAAGAACCCACCTAATGGGTACAATTAACACCATCTGGGTGATGGGCACACATATAGCTGTGACTCAAGCATTACAAAAACAATCCATGTAACCAAAAACATTTGTACCCCCTTAACATTTTGAAATGCAAAGTAAATAAATTAATTAAATAAATATAAATATTAAAAAATAAAAAAGATGGACAATTTTAAAAAAGACCAAAAAAATCTGTAAAACAGGGAACCAACCCCCTTCCAGGGGATCAGGAAATGCTTCTCTTAGGAAGTAAGACCTGAAAATAAGACCTAGGAAGTTATTAGAGAAGAAAAGAACAGACAAGAAAGGAAGGCCAGGCGTGGTGGCTCACGCCTGTAATCCTAGCACTCTGGGAGGCTGAGGCAGGTGGATCACTCGAGGTCAGGAGTTTGAGACCAGCCTGAGCAAGAGTGAGACCCTGTCTCTACTAAAAAAAATAAATAAATAAAAAATAAAAAAAAAAAAAAGAAAAGAAAAAAATTTGCAGGCCAACTAACAATATACAGAAAAAATTAGCTGGGCTTGGTGGCGCATGCTTGTAGTCCCAGCTACTCGGGAGGCTGAGGCAGAAGAATCACTTGACACCAGGAGTTTGAGGTTGCTGTGAGCTAGGCTGACACCATGGCACTCTAGCCCGGGCAACAAAGTGAGACTGTGTCTCAAAAAAAAAAGAAAAAGAAAAAAAAAAAAGAAAGGAAGTGCATAGCAGACAGACAGGCCCCGGGATGGGAAGATGTTTGGTACAAAATAGAAAATAAAGAAAACCAATGTGTCTAGAGCAGCACAAGAGAGTGGGAGAGGTGAGACAGAAGAGGCCTCCTACAAACGGGCCGTACTCACTTTCCAGTCCAGGTGAATGAAGCATGCAGAAGTAGGTCCTCCAGTCCTATTTAAGCCTTGAGATGACTACAGTCCCCGCTGACACCTTGACATTAACCTCATGAGAGACCCGGAGCCAGAGCCACCCAGCCAAGCAGCTTCAGAATCTCTGACCCTCATCAACTGTGATATAATAAATTTGTGCTGGCTGGGCGCGGTGGCTCACACCTGTAATCCTAGTACTCTGGGAGGCTGAGGCGAGTAGATCGTTTGAGCTCAGGATTTCGAGACCAGCCTGAGCAAGAGCGAGACCCTGTCTCTACTAAAAATAGAGAGAAATTAGCTGGACAACTAAAAATATATAGAAAAAATTAGCCAGGCATGGAGGCATATGCTTGTAGTCCCAGCTACTCGGGAGGCTGAGGCAGGAGGATCAACTAAGCCCAGGAGTTGGAGGTTGCTGTGAGCTAGGCTGATGCCATGGCACTCTAGCCTGGGCAACAGAGCGAGATTCTGTCTCAAAAATAACAATAATAATAATAATAAATTAAAAAAATAAACGGGTGTTGTGTTAAACCACTAAATTTGGGGGAAATTTATTATACAGCAATAGATAACTAATACAGATAGCAGGAAATCAGGAAGGAGTTTACAGTTCCCAGAGGTCAATGAATCCCTGATAAACGTAGGAACTATAATGAATGCAACCTGGAACTTCTCTAACAAGCTGTTAGTGCAGTAGTGGACCCAAAGACACTTTGCATTCACCTCCTTGCTGAAGGATAGTTGGTGCTCCCATTTATCTCTCCCAGAGAAGACTAGGGAAGATTTCCTAGAGGAAGAGGCATTTGATCTAGACCTTGAATGTTAGGTTACATTTTAGTGAGCAGGACTGGATAATAGGTGTCTGGATTAGCATATTTATGGTAGCAGAAATTATAATACGTGTTCTGAGAACTATAAAGTAGCTGAATATGGGACAGGGAAAATTCTGGGACAAACTGGGTCATGCCTAAGAATCCCTTGGGCTGCTTATGTAAGATACAGATGTTGGGCCCCATTCACGTAGTTGATTTGGTAGAATGGATAAGGGCCCAGGAATTTACCTTTTTAATGAACCTCCCAAGTGATTCTCATGCAGGTAGACCAGCCTTGGATAACAATTTGAGAATCACTGTGTTAATGGAATAAGAAAATCTCAGTCTAGAAACATAGCTTAACAGCAGATCACTGGGGTTTAAATACTGAACTAAACTATGTGTTTGATAAGAACAAACAATGAAAAGCCAGAGGATTTTTATCAATTTTTCATTGTAAAAATTTTCATGTGCAGGTAGTGCTAATAGTCTAATGAATCTTTACACCACCATATTCAGCAATTATCAAGATTTTTCTACATTTGAGTCATTATTTGTTTTTCATATTATTAATATTGATGATGCTGTACTTTACAGCAAATCATAGACCTCATGTTATTTCACCCCTAGGTTTCTGTATGCATCTGTAGTTTCCTAAATAATCACATTGCCTTTATAGAACCTAAAAAAAATAACAATAACTCACTGGTATCATATAATACTGAGTTCATATTCACATTTTATCAACTGCCTGTTAAGAAAAGTTCTTTTATTGTTTGTTTGAATCTGAATCCAGAGAAGGTCCACGCGCTGCATTTAATGTTGTATCTTAAGATTGTCTTAATCAAGAGCAGTCTCTCTCCTCCTTTTTTTTTTTTAATGTCACAGAATTATTGAAATTGAACATTTGTTCTATAGAACATTTCACAGTATGGGCTTGTTTTTTTGCATCCTTGTGATGTCATTTAACTTAATATGATTTCCCCACATTTCCTATAAACACTCAAAGGCTCACTCAAAGGCTTAATTATTAATAAATTAAGATTTACTCTCTTCTTTTTTAAAGAATACTTCATAGGGGTCTGTGTACTTTATAATGCATGAAACTAAGAAGTACGTGATATCATGGTCTCCTATTCTAAAAGATGCTAAGACTGATCAGTAGTTTCCAGGGGCGACAGACCAATTCCTCCATTGTAAAAGTTGCCCAACAAACTTGGATCTAATTTTTTTCATTCATTCTTAATCATCGCCTTAATAAAATTTGTCATTAGGAATTGCAAAATGTTCTGAATCTTTTATTTCTTCCACCTTTATTGTATGGAATTATTCTGAGAAAAAAATTCCATCATTAGCTAAGTCTGTTTGATTACTCTGAAATACATCTAGCAATGATAGGACAAATGCTTCATTCTTTGCCATCATTGCCCAATTGTTAAGGTACCTCATGCTAGGCTGCTACGGCCCCCGCAGGTACTCTATTTGCTGCTTTGACAGCCCACGCTACAAACCCTCCTTAAGAACACCGTGGTCACACTATTCAGGATCCAACCCCTTGCACACGGCCTTGTGTCCTCCTTCCCCAGCTCAGGTGCCAAGCTTCCTGAGCCCCACCTAAGGGAAGAGAAGGAACAGAAAAAAGGGAAGGAAGAGAAGAAAGATAGCTCCCTATTTATTTTAAGGACCAAAGAAATGTATTTCACCATAAACTACCAAACTCTTAATGCCCCTCACATTACTGTGACCCTCTAAGTTACGGACCCACAAGTGAGGACCAATAGTCTATGTATTCAGCAAATATTTGACTACAGCCCATAAAGCCGTTTAAGCTCAAAGGAAAGTGAATATTTTACAGGTCTATAGTCAAATTTAAAGTACAGACACAAAGTTTGGAAAATGCAAGCCCAAGGGAAATTTGGGTATCCTACACATTGGATAGTGACATTACGTGAAAGAATTCCAGGAGTAACTTTCGGCTGATACAGCTGGGAAAAGTCTATGTTTGAGGAATCATATGCAATACAGACAAATGATACTTCCAGGCTCTAGCTGCTTACGCTACCAAACATACATGGAAGATAGTTAATCATTTTTCTAAAAGTTCCATTTCGGCACCCGCAGCTACTAGCGATTACTTTTTCAAATAGTCCATTTTATGTAGTAGCACCATTTTATAGTAACAGCATCCTTAGTTGATTTCAGCAGTACCCAGTCCAATCATCAAAAAATTGGAGAATTTTCTCTCCCCAAAAGACACTGGATGAATTTTTCTTTATTTTCATCAATGGTTTACAGATTAGCTTTGGGAGGTTTTTTTTTTTTTATGTTTTGTTTCTACATGGCTGTATTTAACATATTTATTTCAGCAGAACTAAACATTCATATCAGAATCCGGCTCTCACCTTTCTGGTTTTTAAGGTAGGAAAGTCTAGGACTGTCCCTACACATTGGCAAATGGACGAGGTTGGAGAAGACCGGAGGAAGAATTAAGCATCATTTTAGCACTCTCTTCTACCCTTCTATATCTGTATAGGATATATATTTACATACAAACAACTAATTCAGTCCGGTCCCAGAAATTCTCCTGTCCAAGGAGTTCTAAATGGCAGGTTTGACCAAGTCACGGCTCACATTAGTGAGAACAACTTTGAGACGCCTTTGGACACTGCAAAGACAGACTCCAGGGAGCCATCTCTGCTCTTTTTCATAGACGACGAGACTCCTTAGGGGACAACAACCACTGCCAAAGACGGCAGCAGCAGCAGCCACCAGCTGATTGCGTCGCACTCCCGCGCCCCAGGGACCTTGCAGCAGAGCGCCTGGAGCTGGGGCGCGCTGGGCACAACCGGGGCGTGCCCGGGCCACGGAGCTTCTTGATTGGCTCTTTGCTGTCACGATGCGAGGCCCGTCTCTAGAGACCCGAGGCGGGTCCTTACCTGGGACTTGGGGTCCCAGCCTCGCCAAGGACCTCCCTCCCGGGTTTTATGCTAGGAGACAGCACACCCTAACTAAACGGAGGGGGAGGGTTAAATTAAACTGCGGTTTCTGAGTGTTTGTCGAAGCAGCTAGAAGCTACGAGCGTAGTAAACCAAAGCTCCCGAGGCAGAAGGGTAGGTGACTCCGGGCTTTCTGTACCTCGAAAGTGTTAGGAATTGCGAGGAAGGCGGGCGCCTTGCATTTTTCTTTGGGCACCTTCCCCTCGCTGGGCATTGAGTCAGGAGTCCTACTGTGTGTTGAGACTTTGCATAATACTGTGAGACACCCCTGCCCTAAAATGACGCTCAGCGGAGAGCTTTCTGCAGATGACAATCCTCCTTGGCCGCAGGGTGCCAGGCAAAGGGGACAGATTGGATTGGGGGACCCCGAATTGGTATATATGCCACAGCTTTACTCTCCATTTGAGAAAAAGATTACATAACAAAGTCCAACTGAGAGATCTGAAGCAAAAGAGGAAAAGACGTAGGCAAATGAAGCAACATGTTCTGAGAGAGCGTTTTTTCTCTCTTTCATTCTAAATGATAGACATCCTTTAGGGGTTCTATATTTACGAACACGTACGAGAGATGTACACACACCGACATGCATGTGTACATACATCGTACTACATATGAGAGATGTTTAAATGGGTGGGCATCAGCGGTGGGAGCTGTGACCCTAGCTTAGGGGCGCCAGGCGCGCCCAGGCTGGCCCAGGGCCACCAGCAGCCGCGCACGTCCCCCGCGGAGTCTGCACAGGCCCAGCCCAGAGCCCGCGCCGCACCGGCTCACGCACCCCCGCCGCTGGGGCTGTGACACACACCGGCGTCAGATTACAGCCCTGCAATTAACATATGAATTTGACGAACTTAAAAGAGGGACGAAGAGGGAAGGAAAAAAAAAAAAAAAACCTGAGCAGACGCCCGAGTCCTCTGCACACAGGAACTTTTCTCCGGGTGTAAACTCTTTGATTGGCTGCCCGCACGCGCCTGCCCGCACCCTCCATTGGCTGAGCAGACACGCGACCGGCGCGAGGAGGGGGCTGGGACAGGAGCGGGGGGAGACTTAGTGGCGCGTGCCGCTTTTTAAAGGGGCGCAGCGCCTTCAGCAACCGGAGAAGCTTCGTTGCACGCGACCTGGTGTGTGATCTCCGAGTGGGTGGGGGAGGGTACGGGAGGAAAAAAAAAAAAATAAGACGTTGCAGAAGAGACCTGGGAAGGGCTTTTTTTTTTTTTTTTTTTTTTGGTCGGGCTGCTGTGCCGGTGCCTCCTCCAACCCTGAGCCTCCGAGCCTTTGCAGTGCAATGTCCCGCCTGCTGCATGCGGAAGAGTGGGCTGAAGTGAAGGAGTTGGGGGACCACCATCGCCATCCCCAGCCGCACCAACTCCCGCCACCGCCGCCGCCACAGCCACCTGCGACTCTGCAGGCGAGAGAGCATCCCGTGTACCCGCCCGAGCTGTCCCTCCTGGACAGTACCGACCCACGCGCCTGGCTGGCTCCCACTTTGCAGGGCATCTGCACGGCACGCGCCGCCCAGTATCTGCTGCATTCCCCGGAGCTGGGTGCAGCCGAGGTCCCCGCGCCCCGGGACGAGGCGGACGGCCGTGGGGAGCTGGTGAGGAGGAGCGGCGGCTGCGGCGGCAGCAGCAAGAGTCCCGGGCCGGTGAAAGTGCGGGAACAGCTGTGCAAGCTGAAAGGCGGGGTGGAGGTGGACGCGCTGGGCTGCAGTCGCCAGCGGGCCCCTTCCAGCAAACAGGTGAACGGGGTGCAGAAGCAGAGGCGGCTGGCAGCCAACGCCAGGGAGCGGCGCAGGATGCACGGGCTGAACCACGCCTTCGACCAGCTGCGCAACGTTATCCCGTCGTTCAACAACGACAAAAAGCTGTCCAAATACGAGACCCTGCAGATGGCCCAGATCTACATCAACGCCCTGTCTGAGCTGCTACAAACGCCCAGCGGCGGGGAGCAGCCGCCGCCGCCGCCGGCCTCCTGCAAAAGTGACCACCACCACGTTCGCGCCGCCGCCGCCGCCGCCGCCGCGTACGAAGGTGGCGCGGGCACCGCCACCGCAGCAGGGGCTCAGCCGGCCTCCGCAGGAGGCCAGCGGCCGGCTCCGCCCGGGGGGTGCCGGACTCGCTTCTCAGCCCCCGCTGCCGCGGGAGGGTACTCGGTGCAGCTGGACGCTCTGCACTTCTCGACTTTCGAGGACAGCGCCCTGACGGCAATGATGGCACAAAAGAATTTGTCGCCGTCTCTGCCCGGGAGCATCCTGCAGCCGGTGCAGGAGGACAGTAGCAAAACTTCTCCCCGATCCCACAGAAGCGACGGGGAGTTTTCCCCCCATTCCCATTACAGTGACTCGGATGAGGCGAGTTAGGAAGGTGACAGAACCCTGGAAACTGAGGCAGAAACAAAACCGTCCGGTCCCAGCGCGCGGGAAGCCCCGCGGTTAAAGACCCCCGCACCCGTTAATGTTTGCTCTGCGACCGTCGTTGTTTAGCAACGACTTGGCTTCAGATGGCAGCTACATCTGATGATTTGCAAATGCCGCCGCTGTTCCAAACTTCCTAGGTCCGTATTGTTTGATGAAAACGTGCTGTTAAAGTTGTGTCCTTTCCGCCCAACTTCTGCTCCCCATGTAGATAGATACGGTATTAATTATCTGTACCCACATACGGCATCGTTATTCTAGTTCCCTGCTGCCAATACGCTGCTAAAACGTCGCATCTCCTTCTCTGTCGCTGGTTTGGGTTTAATTTATTTTGTGCCCTGGGCATTTATCCATCCTTGTGTGTTGCGTGCACTCACGTGTGGGAGAGTCTTCTGCAGTTGTTTCCCAAAATGCATTATGAAACGCAAAGTGAATGCTTCCAAAGTAAATAACTTTTGACTATGGAATTGTTTAAAAAAAAAAAGCGGGGAACTTTAAGGTTTATATATTGTATAAACATACCCAGTATGTATATCCGATCGCGAGAATGTTGGCGTCTTTTAGGAAACTTGGCGCACGCACTTTACCCGCCGCTGCTGCTGCTGCTGCTGCTGCGGCTCCAAGAAAACTCAACTGCCAATTGCAGACCCGTTTTTGTTTTCTAATTTTTAAACACAGCCACTTATAATTCTTAAGCTCTTTGCAAATGTTTGTTTAAAAAATGAAAATTTAAAAAAAAAAACATCTAGTAGTGTCAAAAGCATTTGATCAATTTTATTTTGCTTTCTTAATGTTAGAAAACTTATTTATTAAGTGTTTGCTACCATTTCTACTTATCTTGATTCATTGTTTTTTTTTACATTTTCTACTCGAGATCATTTTATTTTAATTTAGCAAAGCCAACCGCCATTGTTTTATGTATTTCCTTTTGCAAATGATGAAAATAAACGTGAAAAAAGTAGCTTTCATTTGTCATTTATTCCATTCCAGTATAACCATTGAAAATAGTTTTTAAATGACCTTGAAGACTTGAAATAAGTCTTTTATTAAAGGTGGGTCACACCTGTAATCCCAGCACATTGCGAAGCTGAGGCTGGAGGATTGCTGAGCCCATGAGTTTGAGACCAGTCTGGACAATATAGCGAGACCCCATCTCTAAAAAAAAGTTTTTAAATTGTGAATTTATAATAACTACATTGTGAGATAAAACTTTTTTCAAATTTGCAACACAGCTTTGCCTCTGTGACAGCCAGGATCTTTGCAGTCTCCCTTATTCCCATCCCCCAAGAGCCTCTGCAAGGGGAGTCACTTCCTTCAGGTCTCCTAGGATCTAGCCAGGAGTAGTTAACTTTACTAGGGTTCGCTATTTCCACTCATAAAGCTAGCCAAGCTGAAAGCTTTCTTGCAGGTCAAATGCACAGCACGAGTGCTCTCTCAGGCTCTCCTCTCCTCTCTTTCTCTCATCCTCTCCCCTCCCTCTCTTCCTACCTCTCTCTCTCTTATTTTGGGGTAAAGGAACCTGAAGACGCAAAGAGGACAATGGAATAGAACTTGAAGGGAAAACAGAATTGGGCTCATTGATTCAAAAATTAGAAGCCAGCAGTTGCCCTAGGAAATTGTTGACCTACACTCATTTTTTTCTTTTCAAATAATTCTGCTGCTTCCAATCTAGAAGCTAATGTGCATCTTTACTTTGTCCTTCTGAATTAGCTTCTATATAGAAAAGATTATTCAACTACATTTTTGAGCCATTTGCAGAAACTACACGGTGTGTCACTCTAGCCTCAGATGTCCTCGCTAAGGAAAAGCCTGTTCTGGGTCACACGTTTATAGGTTTTAGAAAGGCTAATATAGTATGTATATGGAGAGAGTAGAAAGCTGACTTGTAAAAAATAAATTTGATTGGCCAACACGAGAGTAGAACTATTTATTAAACTAAAGATTCAGCGACATTCAACTGGATAAACATCACTGAATTTGAGACGTTGATTTTAAGCCAAGTCTTTTATGTTTTGTGTCCTCACTGGGATAACAAATTGCAGGAAAAGGAAGCAAAAAAAAAAAAATTTAAAAAAGCGAGAGAAGGCTCATTTAATCGCTCTTGCATCCTCCTCTCTCCCCAGCACCTCAAAAAGAGGAGAGAGCCACAGTTAAAAAGGAAAGCGCCACCAACTAGATTTGCAGAAAAAGTAACGCGCGAAGGAGCGCAGGTTGTGGTCACCAGGAGGGAACCGCGGAACCAGCTTTTAACTGACCCCCTGGGTGTTCCTGGCTTCCAGCTGAAGCCACAGGAGAAGCTGGGAGCCTCCGCCAGCTCTCTCAGAGAAGTGAGCCGTGTGGCTCGCGACGCTTTCCAGGGCAGAAACAATGCACCTGTCCCTAAGATAACCTTTTGCACCCACGGAGCTTGCTGTCCTCAAGATAAACATCAGGAAATCTTCTGGCTGCTAAATAAATCAAGCGATTGCTTCTAACACATTTCCATGTCGCTCTCAATAAGCAGTAAGCAGACCCAACAGGTATGAACGTACAGCAAGCTTGCGGGTGGAGAGCACGCATATTTTTATAGTTATTTGGCTCTGTGTGTTTGCCTGAAGGACGAGAGGAGAGGACCTAGAATTCTTTTACCTGTTATTGAGTCTGAGTAGGGGAAGGACAGGAGGGAAAAAAAATAGTTGTGACTTTTTTTTCCCCTTAAACAATATATATTTCATTTTTGGAAATGATTTATACTTCTTTTGTGTGAACCAAAGAGGCAAAAGACCTCACCCAAAGTTAATATTTTTCATTGGCTCAGAGGAACCACAAAATAGAAAGTGCATCGGGGACATTTTCCTTTACATCTTTTTATAAATGAGGAAACTGCTGCCCCTTCTTTGCCCCAAAATCACAAAGCCAGAAAGTGCCAATATCCAGAACTGGATCTTAGTATTCCTGTCCAACAATTCAATGCTCCCACAAATTTTTCTCTGAGGAAATCAATAGCTAAGAGCTACAGCTATCCAACTTGGCAGGGGGTTCCACCATACTAGGCAGACGTTTATACTTTTAAATATTAGTGGCGGTATATAGGAATCAGAATTCCTCGTCTTCCTTTAAGATAGTTCTTTACGTTTATTCTCCAGAGAAAAACTATAACAATATCAGATTGGAAACTCAGTATCACACGGATCGAAAAGTGATGGTGAATTTTTCTAACCCATCCAAACATGTACAAAAAGTCAAATCACTCTGCTAAATTGAGTGCTCAAAGTTCAAATGAGAACTTTAACCCCTTTTCTTGCCTTCATTCTATTTCTTTCTCTTTCCTTTTTTTTTTTTTTTTTATGCTGGCATTTCTTTGAAAGAGATGTACAATCACATTTCCATTTTAAGGTTCTGCTTGGGAGTTTGCATAACAAACGTTTGGCAGCTCGCTCTCTTACACTCCATTAACAAGCTGTAACATATAGCTGCAGGTTGCTATAATCTCATTAATATTTTGGAAACTTGAATATTGAGTATTTCTGAGCGCTCATTCCCCATATGCCAGACCACTCCTGCCATGCTGACTGGTTCCTTTCTCTCCATTATTAACAATTAGCTTCTACCTTCCAAAGTCAGATCCAAGTATCCAAGATACTAGCAAAGGAATCAACTATGTGTGCAAGTTAAGCATGCTTAATATCACCCAAACAAACAAAGAGGCGGCATTTCTTCAAGTAATGAAGATAGATAAATCGGGTTAGTTCTTTGCAACACTGCTGGTGCCTTCTTGAGTTCTGTATACTTTAAGCAGCTTGTTTTATATTCTGTCTTTGCCTCCTACCCCACCCACCACTTTTATTTGTGGAGGGTTTTGGCTCGCCACACTTTGGGAAACTCATTTGATTTCACGGAGAGCTGAAGAAAGATCATTTTTGGCAACGGGCAAGTTTAACCACGTTCTCTAAGGGACATGGCTAACAGGGGGTCTAACTTGACCAGAAAAAAAAAAAAAAAAAAGCGGGGGTGGGGAGGGAAGGTTAATTTCTTTAATCTTAACTGACACAGGACCAATACTTTCACGAGGCCTTTCTATTGATTTTAGAGATTTAAACCTGAACAAAGTGAGTGGTCTTTTATCAAAGGATATCTTGTAGTATTTCTCTCCTAGGCTCGTTTGAAAGTTCAAGAACAAGATTATCAGCTTTGTGTCGCCAGTGCCAAAGCCCAGTTGGCACTGGAAGGGAAAAGGAGCAGACTGCACTTACCAAGGACAATCTAGACTTGTCAACTGCACTTTTGAAGAAAATGGCAAGTGTTAGTGAGAGGTAAAGATGAACCAGTAGTAGTTGCATCGCTTGCGATTGTTTTGGGGAGAAGGGGCATGAGATGGGGGAGGAATATAAGAGAGGCCTAAGTTTTCCTTGATGTTTTTGGCTCTGTTGACTGTCCCCTCAGCAGCCGCCGCCGCCCCTGGGCCGAGCACGGTCGCAGGCGAGGACACCGCCGAGGTCCCTGTCCTCGACTAGGCCCCTCGCGAGCCGAGGCGAACGGAGGCGGAGAACGGGTTAAATGCTCGGACGCCGGGGAGAGGCCGGGGAGGAGAGAAGTCGGGGGAAGATAAAGGCGAGGACAGGAACCAAGAAGCGTGGGGGTGGCTGGGCGTAATGTGAGCGTTTCTTAATTAGCGGGCGGCTGACAATGGAGGGCTGGCAGCGGCTCCCGGCGCGGCGCGGCGCGTCTGGAGCGGAGCACGCGCTGTCAGCTGGTGAGCGCGCGGTCCTTTCAGGCCGCTCCCCCGGGAGCCGCGCGGCCACACCGAACACCCTCGTCACCCCTCCCCGGCCGCCTCCAGCCCGGCCTCTTCCTCCGCGTCGGCAGCCTTCCTCACCCCCCGCCGGCGCGGCTCGGCTCGCCGGGGCGACCGTCTCGCGCCGCCCGGGCCCCCCTCTCCTCCCCCGGCCGCGCCGCGGGGGCCGCCACCGCCCACTGCACCTCCCGGCAACCGGCCCGGCCAGAAAAGAAGCTGCGCGAAGTCCCAGCCAAGCGGTGCCGAGGGGAGGGGCGGCCGGGGCGGCGGGGGGAGCCGGGGGGCTGTTGGGGACAGAGCTGGGCCGGGGACCGAGGCACCTGACGCAGTGAACCAGCGCCCGGGCCGCGAGCGCGTCCCCCTGCGACAGCCAGCCGCCCGGACGCGAGCGCGCGACCCACTGCTGGCCGTCGAAGACCCGCTTCCCTTTTCCAGCCCAAGATACAGTTCCTCAGTCACTCCGTTATTGCAAAGAGAAGTTTTCTTTTATGCCGTTAAAATTCTCAGGGTTTAAAGATTCATCGAGAAGAGGGTGCACGGGCATCGTCTTGTGTGTGTCAACCCACTCGAGCCTGACTCCTCTTCCCTTGGCTGCTGGAGCAAAGCAGAGCTGAGCGTTTCCCTGCAAAGATTTTAGGCCTTTCTGCATCGCAGAGTTCCTCTCCCTAGTTCAGCTCTGCTTGCGCTGGGCCCAGACAAACAAACCAAGTAGTCTCTTTGCTGCCTCATCTACAGGTAGGCCAGGCCCATTCTACAAGTTCATACTTTTTTTTTTTCCCCAGAGAAACTTGAAGCTTCCTTCATACGGATGAAAAGCAAGATGCTATTCAATATAAGTATTATTATCATTATTTTCTAAAAAGCAATTCTGATCAGGGAATTAGGGGACATGATAAAGAAAAGGGTGTTCTGATGGCAGGCGGGTGGCCCAGGCTGCAGGGCCCAGCTGCTGTGAGGATGATGAAGGAAGGTGTGAGCTAGGATCTGACCTGACCGTCTTGGGATTTCTCAAGCCAACAGATGTCGTTCTCTTTGGGGCCACTGGCCACTTATTTGTCTTTTCTAGAAACAGTTCTCCACAATCCCTCCCACCTTCCTGCTCCTCTATAAACTCTTAGAGCTAGGGTGCTGGTGCAGAGGGGCTAGGACTGGAAGGGGTCCTTCGTGACCTGGGTCAGGGGGGAGGTAGCATTTGAGGGAGGAGTAGGCCTCATTCTTTGTATCTTGGAGGCCACAGAACTAAGAGATCTGAAAACATGGGGCCACTGGTTTGCCACAAAGATGGAAGGCCAGTTTCTTTTTATTTTCAATGCGGCCTGTTCTAAAATAACCTAGTGGAAATGCACAGGATTATTTATTTTCTTTAAATTTTCTTCCAACCCAAGAGATGTTGATTCAGCAGGTCAAGAAAGAATCCCAAGAATCTGCATACAGGATTCTGCCACCCTTTCCTGACATTCCCTGTGAGAATGGACACAGGCTAACAATCCCCTTTTACCTCGATATGCTTTGGCCTAAGATGTCTCAACTGCAAAGTGATACCAGCTGCCTTTGGAGGCATAAGGGCATCAGCCCGGGCTGTACAAGACATTTATCCCCTGACTGTCTGTCCGACATAAGAGGCTCAGTGAGAGAAGCCAAAATCATAACCAGAAAGTGCTGTTTGAAAATCAGGAGGCAAGAACTTTCTCAGGCCAAACAAACTCTAAGACAAACAGTAGGGTGGGATAGGGTAGTCAGGAGGCCTTTGGTTTAAGGTGGGTAAACTCAGTCACATCACTTTGTAATAACTCCAACCTGGATTTAGAGGTTCATCAGCTTTAATGGAAGGGTTAGCCACCTATAGCTTGATTGAAAAGGTAGCTGTTCTCTTGTGTTAGTAATGGTAATCAGAAAATAGAGAAAAAACCAGTTTTATGATTTAGAAGGCAATGATCTTATGAAACAGTGAAACTTCCTTTAATGACAAATTATTTTATGTCTTCCAAGCTCTTCCCCACTGTCCCTGTTTTATATTCCCCTCACTCCCCCTTCTTTTCATCAATGAACGGACACTTACTGGGTACGAATATATGGCGGGGGAGTCAACCACTCTGAGAGACGCACAAAAATATAATAGAACCCCCTCCCTTACAGAACTCAGAACTTGGCGGAATCTCAGTACAAAACATGGAAAAGACGCTTCATCCTCTAGATGAGGGTGTCATTATTGCTCCAAACAAGCCACAGCATTGTACTCTTGTGTTTGCCATCAAATTATTTCATTCATACTTCCAGGGATACCTATGCATAACCTTCATTGTTTTCCTCAATAACAACAGAGATTTGAAGTAGTGTGAAACCATAGAGCTAATCTTCAAACCAACCACTGTTTCTTTTGAGCTCAGAGAATACCCTTTATTTGTAGTCACAATTTCATACCAGAAAATAACTGAGGTTCGGAGAGAGGCCAAATGGCCTACTGAAGGTGACATAGCCTCAGTGGATCCATGACCACAGAAACCCAGGTCTGCTGTGAGTCTATGGTCAGCATTCTGCCCACCACACTTTACCTGCCTCAGCTGTGTATTTTGAACCAGCTACCTTCTCTCATTCTTGCTCAATCTGAGAGGTGATAGAGATCCCTGAAACTCTTCCATTTTACATTTGCTCCAGAGAGAGAGAAGGTATTTCTTTGGAGATGGTCATGGAGCAGGTCACGGGATAGATTTAAGAGTCAGACTTCATTTGGATTGCCGTCTTTGCTCCTCTGATTTGACTTATACAGGACATGCTTGCCGTTTATTCTATATTAAATTTCATTTCCACTTTCATCTAGAAAAAACACCCATCCAAATACTAAACAGCATATGAAGTGAGGAAATGAGGCTAAAGAATGTTATGTGAAAGTGTGTCCCGAACAGTAATGGCCTGAAAGCAGGTCATCCCCCCAAATTATTGCCTTATCTATGCTTAAAAGCATGGTGGGAAAATGGGGCTGTAATTTTTATTGTTTCTCTTGGAAGGAGAAGTGAATTTCCCTGCTACATTTGTAGCTGTGGATTCATTCAGTGATAACGTACATTTTTTATTCACCTAGTCATCGGGGCTATTGGCATTTTCCCTTAAATCTTCCAAGTAAACATTTACCACTGTCCCATGTGGTTCAATGTCTTAAACATATTTCTTTGTTTTGAAAACTCCTGTTCTTTACCTGTCATGAGTCAGTACTCCATTTTATAACCTGTATTCGATGGTTTAAGGCAATCTCCTCTGTATTGCTTGTGATTTAGATGCTTTCAGCCTCCCAAGGAGTGAAGTGGGGAGTGGAGGGCATTTGAAGCAGACTGTATTTCTAATCAAAAAAAGGAAAGTTTGCAAGTAGTCACAAAGGTCATGTTTTAGGATCAAGGGATCAACTGTGTACTTGCAGTCATGCCTAGATATTTTCCCATAGTGTATTTATTCTCCGTTGTTCCTCCCCCTGCCTGTACACCAGGACAGCTCCCGAGGTTCAGTCCAGAGCCCTTTTTACCAAAACCTAACCCCCGACTGCTTCGTAACACGTCCTGCATGGTGGTACCACATGACGCACCTGGCCAAACATCCCCTCACTATTTTGGGACATGGTTCCTAATTTCTAGAAAAGGAGTGTAAAGCTGTGAAATAGGCCACCCTCCCCCCCACCTTTTTTTTTATTTAGCCCTACTCTGAAAGCAACACTAAAGAGTTCACTGTAGCCAGAAGCTACTTTCCTAATATTTTGTTGAAAGTTTCTCCCTGTTCCTCCACCATGTCCATTTTGCTATAGAGAGGTGTGGATTTCCCCAGACCAAGGGTGTTGGCTTTGGTTCAATGTTTTCTCATATGTCCAGTAGCTTGTGTTAGCCAGCTGGCCCAAGGACTAAAGGCGTGGGGACAGGGAGGCATGGTTACCCAGCCAAAGACTGTATTAATGGGAGAGCCTGAGGCTTCTCAGGGGCTGTAGAAGGGGAGGAACAATTCAGTAGGGTCCATTTGGGAGACTCTCTGGAGTACTTTTCCTGGTGCCAGGTATTTTACATACAAGTCCCTTTGGGGGAACCCCTCCTTACCCTCATACTACTGAGAAATAAAGAAGACAATGACTCATCTTGTGGGCTAAATCTGTCCTCAAAACTCTACTTTCACCTATGAGCTCACCTCCTTCTGCTTGCCTCCCCAACCCTCCAAGGTTTGGTAAAGATTTTTTTGTTTTTCTTCTCTCATGAGACCTCATGCAAAACTCTCACATTCCACTGGAACTGCTGATTTGTTTTTAAAGGCCAGCTCCTTGAGGACAGGAACCCATGTCCCATTTGACCATGCATGGCCAATGCCAGGCAGGTAGGTAACGCCCATGGAGGAAAGAAGTGAGAACTGAGGTCATCCAGCCTTGCGTGTGCTTTGGCCACAGAATTCCTTGTCTTGCTTTCTCTTTAAATTAGATAGAGTCTTTAAATTGATTACAGCCAACACCGTGATCTCTCTCTTTGTCCTGAAAACTCAGGCAAACCTTTCCCACCAAGTTCTTCCCTCCCGTCTTTCATTTTTGGCCTAGCCTCTGAAACCTCTGAGGGGTGGGTGCTCTCTCCTCTACGCTCTAATAGGCCTCCTGACAGATGACTTAGGAACTATTTTGGGAAGTGTATTTCTGTGGAGTGGGGCAAGATCTAACAGAGGTCACCTTTGCATCGGGGCTAACAGAGACCCCCAATATGCCTTTCCAGGATTTAGCTGGGCAGGGTGATGCCCTCAGGCCAGTCTCGGCAGTTGCTTCCCACGTGGGCCCTGCGAGGCCGAGTGTGACCAGGTTGGCCTCCCTGACCCCTGGAAGGCAGAGGTGCCACTGTAGCCTCTCTTGCCTTCGCAAGTTCTTGCTATCTCACCTGGCTGCACTTCCTAGCACCTTATTCCCTTCTGGCACCTTCCTTTCACATGCTTTCCATCCATCCTCTTCTAGCAGTTTCCACTTCTGTGTCATTTTCCCCCAGACCTGTCATCCTTCGGTCCAATTGCCTCCCTTTTCTTCCCCCACTCCCTCGATCGTGGCTTCCCAGTACTGGTCCTCCTTAGCCAGCGGTTTTATTTGCTCTCTTAGCTCCTTTGCCAGCATCGCCCAAACCTCATGGGCCTCGTTCCTCTGGTCTTTCCTGCCTGTCCGTCCTTCCGTCCGCCTCTCGCCTCCAGGTCGGGACAGGACCTGAGCAGCCGCTCCGCTGCGTGGCGACCCAGGCGGCGCCACTTCCTCCCCGCAGCCCGGGCGGGCCACGTTCCTGCCTCGCAGCGATCGCGACAATCTGCAGCGCCTCCCGCAGGGGCAGCTGCGGGCGTCGCCCCCAGCCTGGCCGGGGACACAGAGGGGCAGGCGGGAGGGGAGGTGCGGGTGTGCAGCCCAGAGCTGGGGAAACCGGATCTGCCATCAGTGGGAACTGGAGTTTTTTCCCTCCCCTCTCTGTCCTGACAGATACACCCAGCAGTGTTTGGGTGGCGGTGCCGTCGACGTTCCCGTCCTAATCTCGGTTAATCAGCTGGGGATCAGGTCGGCGTCAACCCATCGGTGTGATCTGTGAGCGAGTCAGAGATCTCTATTTCTTTGGGGTCAGACTTCTTCCCTGGGGCAGGCACCCTGCTACAGTATCCTGCATTTAATACTCCCCTTATCGCCAGCATCCGAGCTCACCAACACGCCTTCTCCTCGGAAAGACCCCTGCTCCAGCCTCCGGGACCCCCACGGATTCAAGGAATATCTTTCCCAAGTTCGCCTTGACTGAAATCCACCCAATAGCCACCAAGCAATACACTTCTCAGGATACTTTCTCTCTAGAAACAGTCCTCAGTCCTGTTTCTTTTCATCATGTACACTTTTCATTTTTTTTCCATCTAGGGAATAAACAAAATCCCCCCCCCAAAAAAAAGTCTGTCTTTAATCAATGGGAATCATTTTGGTCCCACATGCTTGTGAGCTGATTTGCAGGACGTTTACAAAGAACAATAGAGGAAATGAAATAAACCATTCAGGACTGTGCCCTGAAGTTTACCAGGGTAATTGATCCTTCTGAATTTTTCAACAGTAAACTAGTTCATCTCCAACTGATGGCTTTGCCATTATTGTATGTTTCACAGACAGCAGAGGCTTGAAATAATTACAACATTTACTTCATAAGTTAAAAAAAAAAAACAAATACATAAGACATTTGGTTAAAATAGCAAATAAGACGTTTGGTTAAAATAATATCTTGAGAAATGAGAGAGAAAGAGAGAGAGATTGTTAGTGCCAAACTTGCAGAAGGGATTTGCACCTGCACAACTTGCAGTTACTTAATGTCTGCTGAAGTCTAGAAATATTCACCAGGACAGCTGGCAAATAGGGGGTTAATCATTACAGAGAATGAGGCATCATATCTTTTCAGTTTGGTTTATATTGAAGGGCAGTAAAGATTTATGCTTCAGGAGGATAAAACTGTTATTTTCAGAGTGTGGTTGATTTCCTTTGAAAGTTTATTTTCTGAGGAAGTGTAGATAGTCCATGCTATAGAACATCCCTAGGTCTCTGTTAAAAACCTCTGATTCTAAGAAGATCACCTAGATCTTCTTAAACAATATGAAAACTTCCTAGGTTTCTGAAACATTCTAACATCTAAAGCTTATAAGATTACTGGACTACAGTAACGTATTTTTAAAGGAGAAAATTTCTTAGGCATTTCATTAAATTAGGTAATACTGTTTGGCTAAATTAGTTTCTACTTTCTTGCAGTGTTTTTCAAAAAGAGAGTTTTATTCTCCAATACTTCTAATGATCGCCTATCACATTATAATCCAGAAAAATGTAGTGAGCTGGTCTTTTTTTCCTAATAGCCAGTATGCTTATTTCTTTCTTACATTTGTGGACAATTAATTCATGGATATAGATAAGATAGGTGTATCTTATTACTATATATCTTTCTGGTACTGTATTTTCTAATTCCAGGAAAGCCAGGTTGAAAGAGCTTTCTGTCACCGGCTCGTTATTAACAAAAACAGTATTCATTGACATTCTGGTCTTAGGCAGCATCTGAAGCTCCCTGCAGTTCAATCCTGTGATTATTAACTCACTTCCCACCAGTATCTTATGCAAGGCCATTATCTACTGTCAATATTTTTACAGCCTATGAGGAGAAGTCCTGCTTACTTCCTGTTAGAAGGGAGGCAACAGGGTTTTTTTTCCCCCTCTTTCTTTTTTTAAGTAGATAAATATGTACTCTACAAATATGCTTGATTGAGGAGGTAAGAAGGAAGGGAAAGGGGAGGCTAGCATCTGCTGTCTCCCGGGCTTGTTGTGTGGTTAATAATTGCTCCAGAATAGTTTTACAGGGTGTAGGCTTTCTGAAACAAGAGCTACTGAAAGATCCAGGCCTGCAAACCTTTTTCAGTTCTGTTCATACATCAAATCTGAGATATTAGGTATGGGGTTTGTTGTTGTTGTTGTTGTTGTTGTTTTAACCATCTTATCTTCATGGAAACCCTTTTGATTTTCTAGCTTTGAGAAATCTCTGAAGGACATTTTCCTGGAAAAGATGAATTGGTATATAGTCTCTACTTTCAAGAGAATGGTACTTCACAGCAAAGGACTGTCACAATAATTTATTACGAATTCTGGGTTAGTGTTATTTAGGCTCTACTTTGTATGAATAAACACTATTTTTAAAATTTATGCAAATAAAACATACCCTCTGGGTCAAAGTATGTACTTTTAAAAGTGACTTTTATCATCTTCCTATCTTCTCTATATCATGGCTACTCTGATCAAATAAAAGGCCAAGGCAAATGATTATAGATGTGGAAAAACACAAAATATTGTGGTGAATCACAGTATTTTAAAATATAAATCATGACAAATAATATTCAATTCCGAAAATTTTCAATTTGAAAACACTTCCATTAAGAATTAGAAGATTCTTTCTGTGTTTACAGTTGTATATTTTTAAAAGAGTAGTAGACTTGAAATCAATAATTCTATGTTTTACTCTCATTTTCTCACTTACTAATTCTCTGTACCTAGGGCAAAGTATTTAGCTTTTCTGAGCCTAAGTTTTATTATTCATAAAGGAAGGAAGGACAATTAAACCTCAGCCACCTATATTGGAGGGTTGTTTTGAAAATTGTATAAAATAACATGTTAGAATTATATAAGATAATATGTATGTATCAGTCAGGTTAGGCCAGGTTATGCTGTTGTAACAAACAAGACCAAAATCATAAGAAACAAAAGTTGATTTCTTGTTCACAATACAAAATGACAGGTCAGCTGGAGTTTAGCTGCAGCCAAAGGTCAACTGATCTCTTATCACTTAGGGACCAGTGACACTGCAGCCACCATCTGAAACATTGCTAGTTACCAAACACAGAGGGAAAGAAGACTCCGGAGGCAATTATATCACCTGTGTGGAACATATATCACACTTCATTGGCCAGAACAATTCACAGGGCCCATCCAACCACAAAAAGGTCAGGGAGTAATATCTTACCGTGAAAGTGAACCAGGACTATAAATAGAATTAATGATCGCCATTGTTTGTGGAAGAAATTTTCCAATGGCAAAGTACTTTACAGCATTATTTACCAAAAGTATACTTAGAATTTCTCAGAATTGGGGCAGACGTGAAATTAAGCAAAAATTATAGTACCCTTTTGGGATTTAATTCTTTAAAGTGAACTTACTTAGAGGTCTTTAAATTAAGTGGTATGGATATATTTCCTTGATATTATAAAAACACTGACTCAGAAGTTTCTAAAATGAAGCTTGACATTTTACTTGGCTTCAAACCGGATCACAGTTTTCCTAACATATCAGTCCTCAACCACGCACTAAGATATGATTTTAAAAACAACAAAAAAGTGACACATAGATCTTGATATGACAATAAAATCCCTTGCTGTATTCATCATTTATTGATAAATCAATCGTCTCCAAAATAAGCCAATCAATCAGAAGTCAAGCCAACACTTTTAGGGCAATTACAGGGAAAACGAAGTTCTCTTTCATCAGATTTGAAGAACTATAAGATGTAACCCTAGAGTTCCGAGTGGTTATTTCTATCACTACATGGATAAAAGTTGCCTAAGAAGATCACCACTTCAGAGCAGAGATGTAGAGAAAGGAAGGGGTGTGGGGGTGTGTGTGTGTGTGTGTGTGTGTGTACCTTAATCTCATCATCTAGTCTCTAAATTCAGCATGCCTAAAATTAGTTATATTCTTCAGCTTCCCAACTTTTTCAGCCAAGAAGTCCTCTCCTCATTTTTTTTTCTTTAAACCAGATTGAATTGGGTTATTGCCATTTGTATCTACAAGTGCCTAATTAATACAGAAAGTTAGTGTATTTACTACTGTACTAGACTCAATACCCTGCTAAAAGGATGAGAATCTCAAATTATATCCTAAGAATAAAATAAAATTTGGAATCAGAGTATATGCTTGACTATATGCATCCATTGTTCAGGTTCTATATTTTTGTCTATTATTTGGGACACTTTGATAAAAATGTTTGGTCCATGTATAAGTTTAGCTTAGCAAAGTCAGGGTGGTCATTTAGATAATAGTGCTAAGCTAACAAATGTGGCAAGCAGAAACCTGTGGCTTTTTAACCTCTATAGCAAAGGCAATTATCTTTCCATTGAGGAAAATAAATTCAAAATGTTCTATACAAGGTTCATCATTGGTCATCAATTCATCTAAGAATTTTTAAAATTGTTCTGAGTACTTACTACGTAGCAGCAATGCATTAAATCTTAAATTATAAAAGATTTGAGGGTGAGGGTAAGGTTGGATTTATTTTAAAGGACAGATAAAATTTTTGTGGGCCAGTCATTTTCTACGTGCTGAGAAGAGAGATCATTACCTTCATGGACTTTGTATTCTACTGAAGAAAGACAATGACAAGATAAATAAGCAAAATACATAGTGGTTTAATAATTAAGGAAGAAATTAAAGCCAAGAAAATTAAAGCCATGCAAGGTTGAGGAAAGGGTTGAAATTTCATTTTGAGTGGCCAAGGCAAACCTTGCTGAAGTGACTTTGGAGAAGAGACCAGAAAAGTGATAAAGCTAGCTCTCTCTGTGGGTAACTAGAGGGCTGGGGAGTATTTTAGGTAGGCAACAGCAAGTGCAAAGGCCCTGAGGTGGGAGTACGCCTAGTGGATCCAACCATCAGCCAAGAGTGCAGCATGGCTGTGTGGAGCAAGAAGGGAGAGAACTGGAAGTTCTGGAAGAAATAAAAATGGGCTGAATCTCCTGTGGCCTTGGAGGTTATAGAAGAAATTTGGCTTTTACTCTGAGGGAAATGAGGAGCCACCTCAGGGTTTTGGACAGAGGACTGACGTGATACGACTTGAGTTTTAACAGCTCCTCTCTAGGTCTCGTACTGAGAATAGACTGTAGAAGGGTGAGGGTAGCGGCACCTAATTCAGACGAGAGGATGGTGGCTCAGATCAGGTAATTAGTGTGAATGGCGGGAACCTCTCAAATTCCGGACATAGTTTACATGTATAGGCAACAGGATAGGCTGACACACTGGAAGTAAGATATGAGCGAAAGAGAAGAGACTGCGATCACACCAAAGTTTTTGGTCCAACCAACTGGAGGAATGGAGTTGCCGGTAACTAAGATGGGAAAGACAATAGAAGAAACAGGTTGGAGGGAGGCTGAGTTTTGGGCACATTAGGTATTGTGGAGCTCTTAACGACTTCTCTGCCAAGTATCAAGAAGGACGAATTTGTCTGAGCAAAAACAAATAATGGAGTTTTATTAATCTCAAAGAAGTAGTAATGGAGAGAATCCCATTGATCCTTAGGCAACCTGGGTTCTAATCGATTCATGCTCAGGCATCTGAACTCTGGTGTCAGACTGCCTGCGCTCAAATCCTGGAATCATCACTTAACTTTTGCTATGACCTTTAATAACTTAACCTCTCTAGAAGTTTTGTTTCTTCATTTTTCAATTGGGTATAATAAATTTACTACTTCATATATTTATCCATATATGAATACACTGCACTAATGCAATGTATTGTATATAGTGAGCAAACAATAAATATTTGCCAATAGTTGCCGAGGCAATAACATGGTTTTTTTATTAGACTGAGAGATCATTAAGTACAAGGATCTAATTCATTCTTGTTTTATGTGGCAAAGCATTTGGAATATAACAACTGTTAAATTAAGTGATAAATTAATGATACTCTATATCTGAGTAGAACTGAAAAAGGCTGGAACATTAACTCCTTCCACAGAACTGGCAATTTTGTTATAATTCTAGCTAAATCCAGGTGATTATAGTGGGAACAGTTTTATTCATGTAGCAGAGAAAGAATAGATCTTTGACTATAGAGCTGTGAGAGAGGTTCTATCAGGTAAAAGGAAGAATCCAAAGGAAGGTGGAGGAATGGAAAGATGAATGATGTTCTCTCTGCTTAGATTCCAATTTTCTTTGAAATTGGGAGAAGAGACTTCTATGCATTTCTCTGCTAAATATTAACCAGTGTGAACATAGACTCCTTAAACCTTAGTTCCTACATTCATTCAAACTTACAGACTGGCTGTGAAGATTAAATAAGATCTTATATGTGAACTTTATTAATAAATGTGTACATCTATTTATCAACTTCAAGGAACTATTAGAGTACAAGGAAAATCCCAAAGATTGGGCAATAAATTATAGATTAAGAGTACTTGGGAAAGGTTGTAGTTCTAGGGAAGGTAGAATAAACATGCTTCACTCTGTCTTTCCCACTGAACGCAAGTATAAAAGCTGAAGCAGCTATATAAAGACACTGAAGAGTCAATTTTAGCAGGAAGATTGGGGAAAAGTTGCACCAAACCAGGGGTGAGTTTCTCATTTTCCCCCCAGTGTCACCTGGCATAGGCTCGAGAGAAGCTCTAAATCTAAAAGTACACATGGGTGAAGAGCAAAAAAGTTACAAGAAGATCCATCTCTTTCTGGGAAAGAAACTATGGGAGAGGAGAATTCCATGGATCAGAGAGAGGAGAGGAAATCCTTTGCTTTTTTTTATTATTATTTTTCTTTTCTCTCCTGCCCTAACCCCCAGATAACACCATGATGGTGGCTGTGGCCAGAAAGGCATCTAAAAATCTGAAGGAGAGGAATCCATTTCTATGGCCAAACAGCTACAGGTCCCAAGAGTGTAGAGTGAATACCTATTATGTTTTTTTTTTCCTTTTTCTGTCCTCCACCATTTGGCAGTCTGTGCAGACCCAATCACAAGAAGATCATGGTAGACAACGAAAATTAGAGCCCTAGTTTTCTGTATAGAATGCCAGGAAGTAGGTCTGTGGGAGTTAGAGGTGTTGGCGAGGTCACGGTAAAGAAGAAAATCAGAAATTAAACTCATAAAATTGTGCATGCACTTCTGGACTTACCTAACAGCTGCACATACAGGGAGAGAACACTCTTGAAATGAACAGGAAGTCTCAGCCAAGACACAGGAGACACAAAGAAAAACAAAATGAAAATTTTAGAATTAAAAAAAAAAAATACTTACTAGATGGACTCCACAGCAGAATAAGGACAATATGATAAATAAAACAAAAGACTGTAAAGAAATAAACAGAGCCTTAGGGGACTATAGCACAATTCCAACAGGCCTAAGTTTTGTATCATCAGAGTCTCAACAGGAAATGAGAAAGGGTAAGGAGCATGAAAAATATTTGAAGAGATAGTGGCTGAAAACTCCCCAAACTTGGCAAAAGACATAAATTTATAGATGATAGAAGCTCAATAAACTCCTAACAGGATAAATTTAAAGAAATCAATGCCCAGATATATTATAATCAAACTGTCGAACATTAAAAATAAGAAAAAATCCTGAAAGCAACCAGAGAAAAATAATACATTACTTGGAGGGTATTAATGATTTCAATGACCGTGGATTTGTCATCAGAAACATGGAAGTCAGATCAAAGTGGAATAACATTTTCAAAGTGCTGAATGAAAAGAACCGTTGACTCAGAATTCTGTATCCTGTAAAAATATCCTTTAGGAATGAAGGAAAAATAAAGAAATTCTAAGATGGAGGAAAAAATAAGAGAATCTACCACCAAATATCGGCTCAAAAAAAATGTCAAAGGAAGTTTCTCAGGCAGAAGGAAAATGATACAAAAGGGAAACTTGGAACATTGGGAGTAAAGGAACAATAATAGAAATGGTAAAAGATAGGCAAATGTATTAGATTACTCATCTCCTCTAAGTTCTTTTAAATATGCATACCTGTCAAAAGCAAAAGTTATTGCTTTCAAAAAACATTGTGTTGATGGGGTTTTCAAGTTATGGAGAAGTAATACATTTGACATCTACGACATGAATGGGTGAGGTTAAGGAGCCTACAGTTTTCTACACTCCTTGAATTGGTAAAATAGTAATTCTAGGTAGACAGTGAAAAGTTAAATATGTATGTTATAATCTTTAAAGAAACTATTTTTTTAAAAGCTATACAAACATAATCAAAACTCAATAGATAAATTGGAATAAAAAATATTTTAAAAAATCCAAAGAAACCAGTAAAAGGGAAGCACAGACACAAAACACAGAGCATATAAAAAGAAAAAATAATAAGTAGACCTAATTCCAAACATATTAATAACTTTATTAAATATAAATAGTCCAAGACAAAGTAAATGACAGAGGTTGTCAGAATGAATTTTTTAAAAAAATAGCTCAACTATATACTGTCTATAAGAAACCTACTTTAAATATATTAATAATAATATTGAAGGGGTAAATTTAAAAGAATGGAAAAAGATAAACCATGCAAACACTGATCCAAAGAAAGTTTGAGTGGTTATATTAGTATCAGACACAGTAGACAATAAAGCAAAGGAAATTACTGGTGATTAATGGAGACATTGCATAATTTAAAAAGAGTAAACTTAGAAGACATAAAAATATCCTAAGTGTGTATATACCTAACAACACGAGTTTAAAAAGCATACAGCCAAAACTGATAGAACTGAAACAGGAAATATCCAAATCTACAGTTATACTTAGAAATGTCAACATTTTTTCAATTGATAAAACAAGTAAACAGAAAAATAACAAGAATATAGAAGTATTGAACAGCATTATTAACCAACTATTAATAGATCTATGTAACATTTATAAAGCATACAACCCAATAAAAGCAGATTATATACTCATGAAGATAGATGACATCCAGCATCACCCTTTTGCCAAAACCAAGCAAAGACAGCACCAGAAAATAATACTACAGATGAATATCCCTCAGAATATAGACAGAAAAAAATCAACAAAATGCTACCAAATCAAACCCATAAATGTATAAAAAATAATATACACTATGACCAAGGGAAGTTTATCCTGGGAATTCAAGGCTGGTTCAATATTTGAAAATCAACCAATATGATCCACCATATTAACAGATAAAAGAAAAACATATAATTATCAATTGATTCCAAAAAGGCATTTGATAAAATTCCATATTCTTTAATAATAAAAAACACACAGTAAACTGAGAGTAGAAGGGAAATTTCCTTACCCTGATAAAAAGGCATCTGCAAAAAAACCTACAGCTGACATCATACTTCATGGTAAGAGAGTGAATACTTTGCCACTGAGAATAAAGCAAGATTTATCCATTCTCATCATTCTTACCCAACATTGTACTGAAAGCCCTAGCCAGTGCAATATGGCAAGACAAACAGATTAGAAAGTAAGAATTAATCTGTCCCTATTTATAGATGACATGCTTGAATATATAGAAAATATCATGGAATCAACAAAAAAGCTCTTAGAACTATTAAGTAAATTTAGCAAGGTTGCAGGTTACTAGTTCAACACACACACAAATCAATTATATTTGTAAATGCTAGCAATGAACAATTGGAAACTCAAATTGTAAAAGATAGAATTTATAATGGTTCCAAAAATGAAATACTTAGGAACAAATCTAACAACTACAAAATACTGATTAAAGAACTCAAAATCTAAATAAACAGAGACATACCCTGTTCATGGACTGGAAAGCTCAATATGTTGACATGTCACTTTTCCTCAAATTGATCTACAGATTTAACACAATACCAATCAAAATCCAAGTGGGAATTTTTATAGATCCAGACAACTGATGAAATGAAGTGAAATGTAGATCTATATGTAACACATAAAACTATACAACTTTTAGAAGAAAACATAGGAAAAATTACTGTGACCTGGTGTTAGGCAAATAATTCTTAGAATCAACACCAAAGCCATAATAAAACATGAAATTTGATAAATTGGAATTCAACAAAATTTAAAATGTTTGTCTTGCAAATGACACTGTTAAAAAAAACGAAAAGACCAATTAAAAACTGGGAGAAAATACTTGCAAGTTACTTATCCAATAGAATATATTTACATAGAATACCTAAAGAACTCCCAAAACCCAGCAATAAGAGAAACAATTAAAAATAAGGAGTGTGATGAAACTATTTGTTTTCTGATTGGGGCGGTAGTTATATGAATTCATACATGTGTTAAAACTTATAGAAATGCAAAGCCCTCCCTCAAATTTTTAAAATCAATCTTACTGTTTGTTAAAGATAAAATGAAAAGGGTATTTAAAATAAAATGATAATTATGAATCTAGAAAAATAAAATTGCTACCAGAAAAAGTAAATGAAGAGAGTTAAAGGTCAACTCATTTTGGTAGTCCAGAATGTGTACACAGATACTAAAGAGAAATTATAAATCACATACAATTAGATTTGGCAATTTCTAAGACCTAATGAGGTAGGACACAGATTGGAAGCAGAGTGTAGAAAATTATGCCTTTTAATCTTGAGATGGACTATGGGTGAAACTGGACAATTTTCAACATATATTAATAACTGAAGATCTTAGGTTTTAATATATTGCCCAGAATATATGCCATTGTGATTTAACACACAAACTCTAAGAAAACAGATTTTACCAAGAATCTCATGATTAAAAGGATGTGGAAAATAAAGGGAAGGTTCAAGAGACACTCATATAACAGAAAACAAGAAAGGTAAAAAAGTACTTTCTATAATCCTTTGTACCAAAGGGTGTTTGTGTGTGTGTGTGTGTGTGTGTGTGTGTGTACTCACTTTTCTCCTTTACTAGACTTTGTGCTTCTTGGGTACAAGAACCAAGCCGTACAGGTGTACAAGAGGCTAAACAGGTATCAATCTTGTTAAGAGTATGAGGTGGGGGTGGAGTGTTCCTAACAGGGTATCTTTCCAGAAGATACTTAAAAATATTAGGTACAGTGCTCTGACTTAGATTGTGTGCTTATTTGGGACAGATGATGGTGAGTAACGGAGATCATGGTGGATCTAAGCACCCCCAACCTCCCATTGGCACTAACGGTGACAAGAAATATATTTTCACATTTGTACCTCCTGCAACACTTTACATACTAGCAGGCACACAGTAAGCACTTAATAAACAGTTGTTCAAAAGAACTTGAATAGCATCCTTCTTCCAATTCTAAGTTGTTGCCCAAGTTTTCAAAGAAAATCAATACATATGAGACGGGGTACCAAAGATGTTAAGAGGCCACCCAAAGAATAATTCTGTCTCTCGTGCTAAATTCTTACAATAATTTTGGTTCTCAATTAAACAAAGGTACAGCTCAATTTTAAAAAACTGAATTTTCCATGTCCTTGGAATAAATTCCAACTGCAAAAGAAGCACCATATTTTAAGAAATTAAAATATCTGGGTTGATATTTATTGCTCAGACTTTTCATGGAGAAAAACTCATTGTATTAGTAAACACATTTCATTTTAAAAGTGAATGTATCCTGGCCTACAAAGGACAAAAAAAAAAAAAAATAAGAACAAAGAAAAAGTAGAATTAAAATTAAAAAATAATAAAAGTGAATGTAATTGTTTCACTAGAAAGCACACAAAAGTTAATCAATGATGGTACCGAGTTAAAGTTTTTTGAAACATGAACACAATTTTTGATCAAGGTCTCTAATACCTTGTTCACTTAAATACAAAACAATGACCTTTGGATCTGTCATTGCTTTGCCTGGGTGATTAATTTCAATTTTTTTTGCTTTACACACCCTGCCATAAACTTTCTTATTTACACTTTATTGTAACTGACTTCACGACATTTGCTCTTGCTTAATAATCGGTTAACAGCAAGGGCAGGTGTTCTCAAGCATGTGGCCCTTCCATGGAGTGAAATCTAAAGAGTTTTAAAAATCATCATAAAAAGTACAAAGATAAAACTGCCTCATTCTAGTGTCTGAAGGGGAAAAAGATATGTCTATGCAAAGAAAGAGTCAAAAAAGGGAGAACTTAAAAGGTAAAATTGGTAATGACATATCCATTCTAAATTTATTTGTCACTCTTCTTTTTAATACTTATATTCGATATATCACACCTAATGATGGCCCCTGCTAGCAGTGTAATTTTTACATGGATTTCATTCTTTCTCATGTTATGTTTAGATGTAAAAATCATAAACTTTTTCTTGAATCTGTAGAGTCTGAGTCTGATTTTCTAATATCCACTTCCCTATAGCAATATTTTCTTCTATGAAATACCCCCTTCGCCAATAAGCAAAAATTCTTTCTTCTTCCCTACTCAATTTAATTCTCCAAGTTCCCTCTAAAATGGAAGTCTTCCACTTCCACTTCCATTCTTCCAGAATTTTCTAGTTCAGTCTCCTGGTCACATCAGCTTCCACAAGGTGGTCTGAAGATCTCCTTAAAAGCTGCCCCCATTCTTCTCTTGGTCTGTTCTCCAGCCGAATTGGGACCATTAAGAATAATTTTTAGATTAAGCAAGAAAGATCCTGGGCATGGTTAAAAATTAATGTGTAATATGGGAAAGTCTACATGGCCATTAGAATATTGGCTCAGATTAATGGATTAGTTATTGAGTGTCCTGAAGGGATGACATTTAACACTCTCTTGAGCCAAAAGGATAGGCTCAAATGAGTCTGGTTCTTTGAGAAACAGGGGAAACATAATGGAGTGAGGGAGCTTTGGTGATGACCAGAGCAATGGTGGTAGTTGGAAGAGTGGGTACCAGTAGAGAATTAATGAACAATTATCCAAAAAAAAAAAAAAAAAAAAAAAGGCAGATCGTTCTGGACACAAACTAGAAGCCAGATAGTCCTCCTTAAGAGCATTTTGATTTGAGAATGCCTCTATCCTAAATCCCAACCCTAATAGACCAAGGGGATTTCACTTCCTTATTTTTTAAAAGTTAACTTCTTTAGTTTTAGACCATTTCCCTATTTAAATTTAAATACTCTGGGAAGGTTGCTATTATACCAAACTATCATATTGAGATTTAATTCCAATATGTGAATTAACTACTTAAAAGAATGTCCACGTATAATAGCGGCATCAGTTCAGATGTTTTTATGTGCAAAGAACAGAAAGCCTCCCTCCAACTGAATTACACAATAAGGAGAATTTATTGGCTCACCTAACAGAGAAGCTCTTGGATCAGGGAGGGTTTGGGTATGGGTTGATTCCAATTTTCACAACGTTTTCTGGGCTCTTCATCTATTTCTCACCAATTTTCTCATCTCCGTGGGTTGAAATTTGGCTTGGCTTCCCCAGTGCTAGCTTTCAGTAGCCCATAGTGCGACATGCTTCCTCATTCACATCCAGAGGAAGAAAGTATGTATTTCACCCAATAATAAAACAAAAGTCCTGAGTTCCACTCTCATGGGACTAAATTAAGACACATACTTATCCTTGAGCAAATCATTGTGTCTAGAGAAATGGCATTTCTTTGATAGACTTAGATCATAGAGCCCATCTCTGTTACCATGGGAAGAGGTTGAATGTAGGAGGAGGTCACAGCGTTCCTCATGTTGGATTTTAATAGATAGATAAGTGAAGAGCTGGGACAATAATTCAAGATACACCCGAGCAAGTTAGTTTAGCCCTAAGTCCAATTTTAGTAGGTATCCGTGAAGATGGCACATGGCAGGGGAGATTATGTCATGAAAAATGAGAAGAGGTCCTCAAACAGCAATATTCCATTATAGGACTCTTCCCCTTACAGTAAGTAGTAAACTTATGTCATGGACACAACCTGCCACATTCTCAGACTAACAACTAGGGTGATTGTACTGGGTACTGGGTCACTGAAAGCTGTGTCATCTACGTCTATGGAGAGGTTTAACCTTCCAGCACCATCTAGACCCTTCTGGTAGGTTCTGCTGATCTTCTGCACTGCAGTGGAAAAACTAGCCCGCTGCCAACTCCTCTCCAGAAAAGGTCTCTTTGGTTCTGGGTATAATTCTGCCAGAGCTTTTGACCTTCATTCCAGTCTGAAATGAGCATAATTCCTGTATCCTTTTAACTAACATTAAAGTTAGTTAAAGGCAACTAGGTTGCTTTCTGTTATTTTCAAAGAATTTTATCCTTACACCCTCAATCTTAAAGACTTACCATCAACTTAAACATAGTTGGGAGATTAAAACCATTTTGCATTTAAACAATGTATTTGCTGGAGTAAATCCTAAATATGATGAATGCTGACAACAGATTAGATTTTTTTTTAATAACTAGGAAAAGCTAAAGCAGTGGTTTTATCCTCTGACTACACTTTAGAATCGCCTGGGTGCCTTGGCTCTTCCTGGTGTGATTCAGGTTTAGTTAGTACAGAGTGAGACCTGAGCACCCACATTAAAACAACAACAACAACAACAACTTTGTTGAGATGTAATCATGTAAAATTCACCCTTTTAAGGCGGACAATTTAATGGTGTTTCGTATATTCACAGAGTTGTGGAACCCATATCTTTAATGTTCTCTGAGAGTCCTAACATGCAGATAGAAAGGGTTGACACCACTAAGTTAAAGCAAATTGTTAGATTTTCAGACAAACTAATAACCAACCAAAACATGAGTTAAAAATTATCCTTAAAAACCTCTAAAATTTGTAGACTTTTAAAAACTAACAGACTATTTTGGAGCAATTTTAAGTTCACAACAAAACTGAAGAGTACAGAGCCAAAATTATGTTTTTTAACTATTAAATTCTCTAATTTAATTGAATTGGCATTCTAATCTCAGAGAAAATAGAAAAGTCTTTAATAAATATGTCCCATTTTCTCAGAAAAAATTTCACAAAATGGTTATTTCTCCTTGTAAAGAGTTGCTTTGTATTCATTTGAAATAGAAAGCAAAATGAGAATAGGATTTTCTTTTTCTTCTTTTTATCTATTTAGCAACTTATTGATCAACACTTTCCTGCCTCTCTTTTATTGGAGAAATAAAGCACTCAAACAAAATTTCAGTGATAAATAACTGAAAATATCCAATATTAATCTAATCCCTATGCATTATTTTGTACCTTTGATATAAAAGATTGAAAAATATTGCAGATATATATTTCTCAAGGGTATTACCATTTGCTTTGAAAGAAATATTGGTATCCTCCAGTACATTTGGTTTATAGAAAATGTTTATAATCAGAAAAGTTTCATATAGAATATTTAGAGCATAAAAATTTACCTAAACTGTAATAAAGAAAAAGGTGATCACACTAGTAATCATATTAACCATGTTATAGTAAAGCAAATAGAAGTGGATATAAATCTGCCAGAGCTTTTGACCTTCATTCCAGTCTGAAATGAGCATAATTCCTGTATCCTTTTAACTAACATTTCGACCATTTCGAGAATTCAGACTGCATTGTCAACTAATCAGATCTGCTTAACAGCAAAATACCTTTAGTGCCGAGTTTGAAAAAATAAATAATAGGAAAAGCAACGTAGGTTAAGAAAGAGAATTCTGGAGTCAGAAATACCATATTGGGGCCGGGCGGGGTGGCTCACGCCTGTAATCCTAGCACTCTGGGAGGCCGAGGTGGGTGGATCGTTTGAGCTCAGGAGTTCGAGACCAGCCTGAGCAAGAGCGAGACCCCATCTCTACTAAAAATAGAAAGAAATTATATGGACAGCTAAAAATATATATAGAAAAAATTAGCCGGGCATGGTGGCACATGCCTGTAGTCCCAGCTACTCGGGAGGCTGAGACAGGAGGATCGCTTGAGCTCAGGAGTTTGAGGTTGCTGTGAGCTAGGCTAACGCCACGGCACTCACTCTAGCCTGGGCAACAGAGTGAGACTCTGTCTCAAAAAAAAAAAAAAGAAATACCATATTGGGCCTTCTCCACAAATTGTCACCATGACTGTAGGGAAGACATTATCTCTAATATTAATTTCTCCATTAAAAAAATTGGGGAGAACTAAAAGTACCTACTTCCTAAGGCAGTTGTAAGGATTAAATGGGACACAATACAAGTTAAGTGCTTAGCTCAGGGCCCAGGGTGTAATAAATACTAAATTAACATGAGCTAAGGTGATGTTAACAACATGACGGAACAACACAGCATTGTTGAATGCTCTCTGGAGATGCTGGGTGGAGGGAGGGATAATAGAATTCCCAAATATATTTTTGGGATCTGAGGGTAGAGAGGCTCTATTCTTGCTTCTGAGGTAGGTTTAAAATATTAAGCTTTGGCTGGCTGCAGTGGCTCACGCCTGTAATCCTAGTACTCTGGGAGGCTGAGGCAGGAGGATCGCTTGAGCTCAGGAGTTCAAGACCAGCCTGAGCAAGAGCGAGGCCCCCGTCTCTACTAAAAGGAGAAAGAAATTAGCTGGACAACTAAACATATATAAAAAAAAATTAGCTGGGCATGGTGGCGCATGCCTGTAGTCCCAGCTATTCGGGAGGCTGAGGCAGGAGGATCGCTTGAGCTCAGGAGTTGGAGGTTGCTGTGAGCTAGGCTGATGCCACGACACTCTAGCCCGGGCAACAGAGCCAGACTCTGTCTCCAAAAATAAATAAAATAAAATATTAAGCTTGAGAGAACACAAGGAACAGCAAATAGTTCAGTTTGACTTAGAGGATAAAGGTAAGAGAGTTTGGAGAGATAAGAATATCGCTAGGAATGCATTTCAGATTAGTTGATGGGCATGAGGAAGAAAAAAGGGTCAAAAAAATGGGTTGGGGAATACTATTGTGATAAATTCGATCCCATTCAGGAAATATTCACTCCCTCTCCACTTCCCTCTTCTTTAGGGGGAGTTAACCACCCCACCACGCTCCCCGAATTAATGTTGGCCTTCGCCCCATGATTTGCCTTGGCCAATGGCAAAACAACATTGTGTTTGTTTTGAGTTTAGGACCTCAGAGGTATCATATGTATCCACTCACCCTCTGGGAACTTTTTACTTCCACCAAGAGAAGAACATGCCCCAGGTAGCCACTGCCCCCTTCAGTTTGGGTCCTAGGATGAAAGTTTTATCTTCTTGTTATATTATTCTTTTCACCAGTTTACAATTCCCCTTTTGTTCCTCTCTGCCCCTTGTTTCAATACATACACACACACACACACACACACACACACGTCGTTGCCTGTTTTTTTTTTTCCTATGGTGCCTTGCCAATGCTGCCTCTTTCCAGACCCTTGTGGTCTGCCGTCTTCTTTTCTCCCTAAGAATTCTCTCTAAACACACACAGGAAAGAGTTGGGGTCTGTGCCACATGTTACAAATGGAACCACAGTCTATCAGGATCCTAGGCCCGGGTGACATCAGGAGAACAGCTGGGCTTCCCTGGCCATACTGCTTTCCAGGCCTACAGCCAAGGGCAGGGTTCCTCACCTAGAATCCAGCAGCAGGCCCGCCTGGATCCCCGTGCACTGCTCCAGAATGCCATGAAATCTGCCTCTGCACCTCTGTCTAGATGCCCCCAATAGATGCTGTTCTAGGCTAAGGTGTGTGGGTCAAATCGTCCTACTCTCACTTGCTCCATACCCACTTCTCTGCTTTGCCTTTTGAATCACTGCCTACTCTAGTTCAATCTTCCTTCCCAGTTTCTCATTGCCCACCTGATTTACTACACACCAGTGCGACCCAGGGCTCAGTCTTCTCCAACTTTGGGTTTCTCTGCCTACGTCTGCTCACTTGGTGAGCTCCTCCAATCACATGGCTTTAAATTCTATCCACGATCTGACACCTCCAGCCTTATCCACAGATATTTCCACGTGACATCTCCACTTGAATGACCAATAAGTACCTCAAAGTTATGGCCAAAACCGACTTCCTGGTTTTCCCTGCCTAAACAGGTTGCACGTGCCATCGTCCCTATTCTAAGCAATCTTTCCAGGTGTTCAGGTTAAAAATCTTGCAGTCAACTACAGCTCCTCTTTTTCCTTTACACGCAATCCATCAAACTAATCCTGTTGGCTCTACTTTCAAAATATGTCCGGAATACAATCAGTGCTCCTCGACTCGTCCCATCCTGATCCATGACCATCATCTCTTGCTTGAATTAGAATAACCTCTCCTTGGTTTGATCCTGGCCTCCTATATCCTGTTCTCAACACACTAGTTTTCTTCCCTCACCTTTATTGAAGTTGCTGCAAAAAAGTTACTCTTCAGTGTCTCATTAAAATATTTATCATCCACGCCCACACTAAAACACTTCCTATCCTCATGTCCTGCATTATTTTTCTTCCAAACGCTATCTTTTAATATACTATATAACTTAATATACTATCTATCTGCCATCTATTCCACCTAAAATACAAGCTGTAGGAGGGGAGGGATTTTTCAGTTTCATTCACTGCTTTCACTGCTGGGTTCACATTGTCTAGAGACGGTGCTAAGGACCCAGTCAGAAAACATTTGTTGAGGCAGGTGGGGTCCACGGGGCACGTGGGGCAGTAGGAGGCAGGAGGGGCACGTGGCATAGGCCGGGCACGTGGGGCAGGTGGGGCTGAGGGGCACGTGGGGTAGGAGGGGAAGGTGGGGCTGAGGGGCACCTGGGGCAGGAGGGCCAGGCGGGGCTTTGGGGCACGTGGGATAGGCAGGGTAGGCGGGGCTGAATGGCACGTGGGGTAGGAGGGGCATGTGCGGCAGGCAGGGCTGAGGGGCACGTGGGGCAGGAAGGGAAGGCGGGGCTGAGGGTCTTGTGGGGTAGGCGGGGCTGAATGGCACGTGGGGCAGGAGGGGCTGGCGGGTCTGAGGGGCACGTGGGGCATGTGCGGCAGGCAGGGTTGAGGGGCACGTGGGGCAGGAGGGGCAGGCAGGGCTGAGGGGCAGGTGGGGCAGACGGGGCTGGGGGTAACATGGGGTAGGCGGGGCATGTGGAGCACGTGGTGCAGGCGGGGCTGAGAAGCACGTGGGGCAAGAGGGGCATGTGGGGCAGGCGGGGCTGAGGGTCAGGTGCGGTAGGCGGGGCACGTGGGGCAGGAGGGGCTGAGAAGCCCGTGGGGCAAGAGGGGCATGTGGGGCAGGCATGGCTGAGGGTCACGTGGGGCAGGAGGGGCAGGCCGGGCTGAGGGGCACATGGGATAGGCGGTTCTGAGGTACACGTGGGGCAGGAAGGGCAGGCGGGGCTGAGGGGCATGTGGCGTAGGCAGGGCACGTAGGGCAGGAGGGCCAGGTCGGGCTGTGGGGCACGTGGGGTAGGCGGGGCATGTGCGGCAGGCGGGGCTGAGGGGCACGTGGGATAGGCGGTTCTGAGGTGCACGTGGGGCAGGTGGGCAGGCGGGGCTGCGGGGCACCTGGGGCAGGAGGGGCAGGCAGGGCTTTGGGGCACGTGGGGTAGGAGGGGCAGGCGGGGCTGAGGGGCACCTGGGGCAGGAGGGCCAGGCGGGGCTTTGGGGCACGTGGGATAGGCGGGGTAGGCGGGGCTGAATGGCACGTGGGGTAGGAGGGGCATGTGTGGCAGAGGGGGCTGAGGCACACGTGGGATAGGCGGTTCTGAGGTCCGGGTGGGCAGGTGGGGCTTCGGGGAACATCGGGCAGGAGGGGCCGGTGGGGCTGAATGGCACGTATGGTAGGAGGGGCAGGCGGGGCTGAGGGGCATGTGGGGTAGGCGTGGCATGTAGGGCAGGCGGGGCTGAGGGGCACGTGGGGTGGGCAGGGCACATCGGGCAGGAGGGGCAGGCGGGGCATGTGGGGCACGTGGGGACGTGGGGCAGGCGGGGCTGAGAAGCACGTGGGGCAAGAGGGGCACGTGGGGCAGGCGTGGCTGAGGGTCACATGGGGCAGGAGGGGCAGGCGGGGCTGTGGGGCACGTGCCCTAGGCGGGGCTGAGGGTCACGTGGGGCAGGAGGGGCAGGCAGGGCTGAGGGGCATGTGGGGCAGGAGGGGCAGGCGGGGCTGTGGGGCACGTGCCCTAGGCGGGGTTGAGAGCCACGTGGGGCAGGAGGGGCAGGCGGGGCTGCGGGACACGTGGGGTAGGAGGAGAAGGCGGGGCTGCGGGACACGTGGGGTAGGCGAAGCACGTGTGGCAGGCGGGGCTGAGGGGCACGTGGGGCAGGCGGGGCTGAGGGCCAGGAGGGGTAGGCGGGGCTGAATGCCACGTGGGGCAGGAGGGCAGGCGGGGCTCAGGGGCAGGAGGGGCTGGCGGGTCTGAGGGGCACGTGGGGCAGGAGGGGCAGGCGGGGCTGAGGGGTAGATGGGGCAGACGGGGCTCGGGGTAATGTGGGGTAGGCGGGGCATGTGGGGCACGTGGGGCAGGCGGGGCTGAGAAGCACGTGGGGCAAGAGGGGCATGTGGGGCAGGCGTGGCTGAGGGTCACATGGGGCAAGAGGGGCAGGCGGGGCTGAGTGGCAAGTGGGTCAGGCGGGGCTGGGGGGAACGTGGGGCAGGCGGGGCATGTGGGTCAGGCGGGGTTGAGGGTCATGTGGGGTAGGAGGGGCAGGCAGGGCTGAGGGGCACGTGGGGTAGGCGAGGCATGTGTGGCAGGCGGGGCTGAGGGTCACGTGGGGCAGAAGGGGCAGGCGGGGCTGCGGGGCACGTGCGGTAGGCGGGGCACATGCGGCAGGTGTGGCTGAGGGGCACCTGGGGCAGGAGGGCCAGGCGGGGCTTTGGGGCACGTGGGGTAGGCATGGTAGGCGGGGCTGAGGGCTGGTGGGAACGTGGGGTAGGCGGGGCATGTGGGTCAGGCGGTGCTGAGGAGCACGTGGGGTAGGCGGGGCAGGTGGGTCAGGCGGGGATGAGAGGCACGTGGGGCAGGAGAGGTAGGCGGGGCTGAATGGCAAGTGGGGCAGGAGGGGCAGGCGGGGCTGAGGGGCACGTGGGGTGGGCGGGGCATGTGGGTCAGGCGGGGATGAGAGCCACGTGGGGTAGGCGAGGCATGTCTGGCAGGCGGGGCTGAGGGTCACTTGGGGCAGGAGAGGCAGGCGGGGTGTGGGGCATGTGTGGTAGGCGGGGCACGTGGGGTAGGCGGGTCTGAGGGGCACGTGGGGCAGGAGGGGCAATCGGGGCTGAGGGGCAGGTGGGGTACGTGGGGCGGGGGGAGGGGCAGGTGGGGTACGTGGGGCGGGGGGAGGGGCAGGAGGGGCCGGCTTCCCTCCCTCCCCGTCCGCCCTTTCCTGCTTTTGTATGTTAGATACATGCATTTATCGTTTTCGTTAAAATTTAAAGTATTTTAAGGTTTACTAAGTAAAGAAACATTAAAAACTAAGAAAAAAATGCTCAGTGTCACTGATCATCAGGGAAATGCCAATCAATACCATATTGCAATATCACCTAACCCCAGTGAGAATGGCTTTTATCAAAACAAAATGTCCCAAAACAACAGATTCTGGTGTGGATGCAGAGAGACAGGATCACTCATCCACTGTTGGTGGGACTTCAAAGTAGTACAACATCTGTGGAAAATAGTATGGCGATTCCTCAAAGAACTAAAAGTAGAACTACCATTTGATCCAGCAATCCCACTACTGGGTATTTACTCAAAGGAAAAAAAGTCATTTTATCAAAAAGACACTTGCACTTGAAGGTTTATTGAAGTATAACTCACAATGGCAAAGATGTGGAATCAACCCAAGTGCCCATCAATTCATGAGTGGATTAATAAAATGTGGTATATGCACACCATGGAGCACTACTCAGCCATAAAAAATGAAATAATACCTTTTTTTAACAATCTGAATGGAACTGGAGACCATTATGCTAAGTGAAGTATTGCAAGAACGGAAAAACAAGCACCACGTGGGCTCACTATTAAATTGGAACTAACCGAACAGCACTCATGAGCACAACTGGAAGTAAAACTCAAGGAAAATCAAACAGGTGGGAAGGGGGAGAGGGAAATGGGTGAAATCACCCCTAACGGGTACAAGGTACACTATCTGGGTGATGGGCACACTTATAACTTTGTCTCAAGCAGTACAAAAGCAGTCCATGTAACCAAACATTTGTACCCCCCCCATAATATGCTGAAATGACAAAAGAATGAGAGCATCTATGAAGTGCTTTCACAGAAATGAGGGAGTTACTAGTGTAGAAAATAGTGAATTACGTATTTTCAACATGCCTCAGACACAGAATTAAAATCCATACCAAGTATTTTTTTCTAGAGAAGACTATGGTTTCAGAAATTTCTCTTGTCAGTTACACAACTCACCTGCGAAAACTCACCTCTTTCAAGTCGTTGCTTAAATTCTTCTACCCTTAAGAACAGTGGGGAATAGAAACACATGGAAATGAATTAGCAAAAGTCAGTTTAACAATGACAAAAAAAAAAAAGAAGGAAAAGAGAATTTTGTTGGTCAAACAGATTTCTGAGAGTCTGATCATTTGGGGCAAACCATTTTCAGGGTGAGATGACAGCCCTCTCTGTTGGATTCTGTAGCTATAAACCTAGCTAGCAGTAAAGTGCCAAAGCACAGGCTCCAGGCCTGTGAGTCTGTCTGATTAAAATCTTCACAGAAGTTTAATCCCTTCTTAAATGTGTCCATAGCGCCAAAATGGCACCTGGTTCCCCAGAGGAGTCATTGACAGAAATTGCAAACCACTTATTATGTGTATTGTGTTGCTATTGTAATTATGAAGTTATACATGAATTTATACATTGTGGATCGCTGAGAATAAAAATGCTTCCAAGATCCCTAGTTCCCATTTTGCTTTAGAGTCAGAGCCCTTGAAAACATGGATTGCTCCCAAATCTGCACATTAATCTCTCCCAGCTGATAGCATGTAAGAGAGCAAACTATAAAGCCAAGATTATAAAATAATAATTTCCTTCTAAGTGTGGGCTCTAAACCTTGATCCAACTCTTGCCCACACTCTTAAATTCAGTCTAGAAATATTAACTCTAAAGGAGAGAGGATCAGAAAAAATACTTCTTACCACTTTTTTCCCCACCAATAAGGACACAGAGGTAAAATGACCATGAAATTTATAACACGTAAGCTTCAGGGCCTTCATTGGAGCAGGCATTTTGAGCAATTGGAGATGCTGGGAGTGGTAGAAAGTTCCAGGTGTGGAGGAGAAGCCAGGTTGCAATCAAGAAGCATTTCTATATAAACTTTTCTGACAAATTGCCTGAAGACATTCTAGAAGACCATAGGCTGAATCTCCAAGTCTCCAGTGATTCACTGTGATTTTTTTCCTCATCCTAATTATTCACTTTCTTATTTAATTTTATATTTAATGTTTTTAAAGAGACAACCCCCAACCCTACCAGATCTTATAAACTCAAGTCTATGCCAAACTTGGGTCTGCCCTTGAGGGACAGTTCGTCCCTATGAATGTCCACTCAACTGCTAAAGAAAAAAAGTCCCATATAATTAGATCTCTTGTCCTCTATTTACGAGTTACATCAAATGCCAAAATTACCACTAGTATTTAAAAGATTATTTATTTTGGTATAATTTATGAACCTTTAACATATTTTCAGCATCCTGATTTGGAAAAACATTACATTAACTCCAAAAAGTATTAGCCATTCTACTACCATTGGTATAACATTATATCTCCAAAAGAAAACAACTTATTTTTACTTGTAAATGTAGGACCCCATGTAGCAATTGAATGACACTAGACTGAAAAATAGCAGAAAACCATTTTCAAGATGACAGGTTTATTCATCCAGATACTGGATTCTCAAATCTTCATTTGATCATTAGAAAAGACTTAGAGTCTAAACATTTCAGTATAGCATTTAAAATGGTATACAATCACTGTTGAAGCATTTCAAACCCAGATCGTTATATATTTACTTATTGGTAAAAATATTACACACAGAGTTTGTGTTCCTAACGATTTATATCTTGTCTTCTGAAAACACTTCCTAGTAGGTACTGTATGTTCCTTTAAAATTATTGCTTGCTGTAAAAGTGGGCACACACACGCCAGTGTGTGCGTGAGGCTGCTTTTACAATGCTCCCTGGGTGTGCGAGGCCTCTGAGGCATGGAGCCAAAAGTGAAGCTGCCATCATTCAACAGTATAAAATGCATACTGTGGTGTGTCATCGCAATTATTCCTTTTTATGACTTTGGAAAAAAAAACTCCACCTTCCCTTCAGTAACTTTAAACATTAACCTCCAGCTTGCAAAAGCACTCAATAGAATTCAACTCTGCGTTTTCCATGAACTAGATCTGAGTTCATGAACAACTAACTCTTCCTGACCATACACATTTTTCACCTGTTACAAATCTTAACTTCAAAAATCACACAAGAATTTGTTTAAAAAAAAAGTGTTGGAAGGACTTTTCAAGAGTATATATTTTCTGTTAAACTGGCAAAACAAATCTGACAGGAGTATTTACAAGACTAAATATCTTCTAAAAATTTGGAATTATCTAGGTATGTTCCAGTGATTTATACAGGAATGGCTTTTATTTGTAAAAAAAAATTTTAAGATGAATAAAGTACCTTTTTTATAAATTGTTGGATTCATTTTAAAATGAAACACTTACTTCCCACAAACTTATAATAACATCTAATAATTGAGGGACAATAAATGAAAATCCATAAAAGCATTAATATTAACAATCACTAGTTGGCCAAAACATTAAAGTTTACATGGTAATACTCATGCTCAAATCTTTTTCAATTCAAGTTATAGAATACAAATTATAAGCCGTAGAAATACAAATTATATTTTGAATGAGAAGTACAACCTGGAGTTGAAATTATAAAACACTTGGCGAAGTTGGTGGGATCAGGAAATCAGGCAGTGATTCCTGTGGATAAATCCAAATAGAAACAGAACAGTTTTACAGGGAAACTACTATTCCACAGAATATTGATGAAGAGAAAGAATTGTCTATGAGGAATAGGTAAAATATTCTTAATAGAATTTATTATGAGAAAATATACTTAGGCAAGAAAGAAAAATTCTTAAGCTATCTTAAAGTTGAAAAGGCTACTTAAAAATCATTTATTTCAATTGCCTTGTGTAAGGCAGCCTACTCGGTGGTTTTTAATAATCTCTTAATAGAATCCTTTAAAATAGTCATCTGGCCTTCCCTTGAACATGTATTGTGAAAACAAATAAATAAACAAGTCTTATTATTTTGTGTTATATCATTTTCCCCTGTTGAGCAACTGAGTAAGTTGGTCTTCACAATGGGCTGACATTTACTTCATTATAATTTGTGCCTATCAGAATTTTTTTCCTGCTCTGTAAAACAATACAAAGTCTTCCAAGGGTCTGAAGACAACTGTCAAACATCTCTGCCTCCTTCCTTCCCCAATCTTCTCTTCCCTAGAGGTACAAATCCCTGTTTGCTGATTAATTTCTCATTTGCCATCATTTCTAGACTCCTTCCTATATGCTCTGTATGCATTTTAAATTAATTAGTGTTCTTTTTAAAGTGGAGCACACAGAAGTAGTCATAATTCTCCCTGGCACAATGGAGTTTTACTTTTGTTAACTTTATTGACCTAAGTAATATGCTATTAATGTAGTCAACATTTACATTGGCTTTCTTGAGAACTTAGTTGCATTGTTGACTTAAATTGACCTTTGCTGTCAGATAATATGATCAGGACATTTTTAAGAAACATTCTGTATGGTTGTTAGGTCTTCTCTATCTTCTTAATGTGTATGTGGTTATTTTGAACTTCACCATAAAATCTTACATTTTGGCCTATTTTGTTGTATCTATTTAATTCATCCCTTCATTGCAGCCTATAAAATTTATTTAGTCATCAACTGATTAGCCAGAGCACCTAGATTTATTTCTCTTGCAAATATGATAGATCTGTCTTTCATGTGATCAGATGTGTCTATACACGGAGCGTAGACTTTAGAAATGAACCGACTTACATTTGCATTCTGGATTGTTCACTTACTGTCTATGACTTTTGAGAAATCCCTTAACCTCTTTGAACTTCCATAAAATGGGAATATGATGCTTATTTTATGAAGTTGTAATTAGATTTAGATGAGATATTGTGTGTAAAGTGCTTAGAACAGTGTTTGATCTCTCTCTCTCTCTCTCACACACACATACATACACACTCATTATCTCTAGCAGTGGAGTGGAGGTAGAAGCCAGAGTAGTAATAGTAGAAGAAGCAAATGTATCATCGGGCTGGCAGAATAAGAGAATTCAGAAACACTTGGGAATGAAGGCAGAAGGTATTGACTAACATTGACTAGTTGTTGCCATATATTAACGTTCATGGGCAACCATTTTGCTTGTATGAAATAACACTTTAACTATGTGATTCTGAGTTTAATGACAAGATCAAAACCATATTTGAAGTTGATTACGGAATGTAGTTGATTACTAAAATTAACATCCACATTGATTTTATTGAGAAGAAGCGAAACTGAAGTCCAGGCGGGCTTGTTAACTATGTTGAACACACCTGAATAGTGTGATTCAGGGAGGCAGCCAGTGGGGGAAAAAGTATTTTTTTTCAGAAGATGAAAAATTGACCAAGACTGATAATGCCTTTAGTCAACTCATAGGACATTTATTTGCTGTCAGTGAGGCTGAGGTTGGAATTGTATCTGTTCTGTCTCTCTAATGTAATTTTAACTACCTAACAGTGATGAGGGTGGGGTGGAAGTTTGAGCACACAGCATTATTTTCAAGTTTGCAGCATCCCAGAATGCCCTGGGTCTTAGGTATCATGACCCAGAAGGCCTCGTGTCAACCAGAAGAAAAGATCTTCATCAATGCCGAGTTCTGCCCCAAGGGAGAAGTTGGCGCTTTACCTTTTCTTTTTAATAACAGTAATAGCAGTGAGTATTTATTGAGCACTTACTGTGTACCATCATTATAACTACTTCATAGGATAATCTCACTTAATTCTCACAGCACTCTCTGAGGTAGGTATTACCAATTTTCTCCATTTCGAAGATGAGATGATTGGAACGCTGGGAGGTTAAATAACATGCTCAAGGTCATATAACTGGCAAGCGATCACCGAGGATTTGAACTCTGAAAGTCTCACTGTGGAGCTTGTTCTTTTAACTACTAAAATAAACTAGCTTCAACGTTATTAATAAGATTACTGTTTTTTCAGGGCAATCGTTGATGCACTCCAGATCTTTTTGGGAATAGTGAAAGGGGTAAATTAATAAACAAATAAATGTTACTAAATGAAGGAAAGGAAAACTAAAAAAGTTGGAGCAAATAAGGTATTTGTTCCATGAGAACATAGTTGAGGGGGAAAAAAAAAATTCGGGAATATTATTAAGACTTGTAGTGGAACTTCTGACATTCATTGCCTCTTTGCTCCAAATTCCATCTTCCATTTGGAGGCAGAAGGAAACCTCTACCCATCCCCCACCCCTTATCAGAAACGCTGTGATTCAAATAGGAATTGTCATCATTTTATATAATCCCACCTCCTGGCTTTAATTATTGGTCTAGGGGTGAGCACCTGAACCAAATTGGGCCAATCATACTAGTTAAATGTCCTCACACAATAATTTGTCTCAGAGATGGGCACATAACAGGAGCTAGGTTACATCGGGATTCCCCCCCCCCCACCCCCCGCTTTAAAAAAATAGAGTAGTAAATCTTGCCTGGAGTTCTCTCTTCTCCCAGAAGGGAGCATTTGAGAATATGAGCTCTAAAGCCTTTTGTAACTATGTTCCCCTTATGAGGAGAAATCAGTATCACAAATTGAAGCCAACATGTAGAGAGACGCAAAAAAAATTAAAAAAAAAAAAATGGAAAGAGAACTAAGGGCACTCAAATCCTTAGTTCCAGATGTTCCTGCCCTATCCAGTCTGCCTCCATAAGCCAATAAATTCTCTTTTTTCTTAAGCTATTTGAGTTTAGTCTCTGTATCTTGCAATCAAATGAGTCTTACAAATATTATCACTAGGCTAAGATAGTCTAGTCTAAGGCCTTATGCTTGGACTAAATAAGATCAGTGGAAAGCTGCCTTCCTGGGTAATATTGTCTTCACTCCTCTTTGAGCTTATTTTTTATTAAGTTGCATTCAATGGCAAACCCTTAGATTTCCTCATGTGTCTAAAGCAACTTACAATGTTCAAAGCCTGATACATCATTCACCACACTGACAATAGTTGAGGACATCATACACTTCGTCCCTCAGTGTCCCCAGTATAATGCCCCACATGAGAAATGGTTTTTCCTAAAATGCAGACCAGAGCTTTGCTTCCCTTAAAGGAAAGACTATTTTCTACTATGGGAAAAGAAAATCATATTAATTAAAAGAGATCACATTAATTAAAATGGGACAAACCAGGTCATTTTTAAATTTTTTTTTTATTTTAGCACATTATGGGGGTACAAAAGTTTAGGTTACATATATTGCCCTTGTCCCCCACCCCTGAGTCAGAGCTTCAAGCGTGTCCACCCCCTAGATGGTGCGCATCGCACTCAGTATGTGTGTATACACCCATCCCCTCCCCCCCATATCTGCCCGACACCCGATTAATGTTATTCCTCAATGTGCTCTTAGGTGATGATCAGTGAAACCAATTTGATGGTGAGTACATGTGGTGCTTATTTTTCCATTCTTGGGTTACTTCGCTTAGTAGAATGGGTTCCAGCTCTATCCACGAAAATACAAGACATGCTATATCGCCATTGTTTCTTATAGCTGAGTAATACTCCATGGTGTACATATACCACATTTTATTAATCCACTCATGTATTGATGGGCACTTGGGTTGTTTCCGTATCTTTGCAATTGTGAATTGTGCTGCTATAAACATTCAAGAAAGCAGGTCATTTTAGGATAAAATATGATATAGTGGAAGAGCACTGATTTGGAAACAAAAGACCTGGGTTTGAGTCTACATACTTAACAGCTGGATAGACTCTGGGAAATTACCTAATCTCTCCGACTACAGTATTCTCTTTTGTGCAATCGGGAAAATAATATTAGCCTTCACTAGATTATACCATTATTGTAAGAATTAAATGGGATTATGTATGTAAAAATGCTTTGTCAACTACAAAGCACTATAGCTAGTTATGTTAAGTCTTACAATCAAATCGGAATTTACTCTTACATGAAGATAGTTTCTTTGAGGAGTAAACTTTTTATTCCTCATAAGAAATTCCTGTTCCTCTTGAAAGACTCTATTCATCTTGAAAGGGCTGAGATTAAGTCTTTTATCAGAACCCTAAGCCATAGTTCCATTTTACACTGGAGGCATCTAAAAGATTAAGGCAGGGAAAGTAGGAGCAAGTTCAGGAAAACAAGGCTCTGTGCAAAGGAAAAGCCGGAACTCCAGGCTTTACGCAGTCTTTACTGCAAGGCACAACCACAGTCACTGCCTTGAGAAGTCACTTTCTTTGTTCCTGCTCTTTCTCAAAAGTTCTACCCTGAACCCGCACTAAAATGTAAGGTCTGAGTTAAAGAAAAGGAAACCCAATCTGTTGTTCATTGAAGATCAGTATTAAGAGTGAGAGATCTTAATTGGTGACAACGTCGTTGATTTAGACCCCAGCTACTTTCATGGGCGTGCATCTGTCGCCTATCTGTGGGATGGAGGGATACAGAATTTAGTTTCTTCTTCTTTAGCTGAGCGCTGCTCGGTTTTCGTGCCAGCCTTGTAGGGACATTGCAAAAACAGCACAAAAGCTCACGGAGGTGTCAAACAGCAGGGATGAGAGGCTGAGCTTTCCCTCATCCGTGAAGGAGTCAATTAAAGAACAAAGACGACTCTTGGATTTTAAGATCGCCAGTCCAAGTTGTTCCAGAATTCTCATATGTGTCTCAAATTCAATTTCCTTATATGTATATTTTTGCTTTCCTTCCAATAAACTGTGATTAATGTGGTGTTTTTGTGCTTTGAAGAGCACCATTCTAAAAACATTTAGTTTTTTCTTACCTTTTGTAGCTGTGTGTTTTTGTTTAATCCTGTCCTTACAGAGGAATTATTTTAAGATTAAACAACAACTCGCATCAGGAAAATTTTCAGGGAGGCCCTCCGGTGTTTACCCCTCATTTCAACCTCCTGGACATGAAATGTTCTATTGCTTTTTCTTTTTCTTTCTAATGATTTTTTAGATGTTCAGACACCAAGAGAACTGAGAAGGAAGAGCAGGAACAAAGCACACACTCTGTCAAGAGCTCTTTTCATTGTCGGTGAGATCAGGAGTGATTTCAACTTCTTAATGTAAAGTGCACCCTGTAAACTAATCTTTGTTTCTGCAATTTAGATAAGATGATTTCAAATAGACGTCAGTTTCAGCACTGGATTTTCTTTCTATCTTGTACTGATGTTCTTTTTGGCCAATGATCTATGTGATTGTCATTTGACATAAATTTACCACATCTGAATTACATCTTGTGCCTTCACTCCAGGAGCAAAACATTATTTGTGTTTATATCAGTAGGTGAACTTTAAAGATGGGTCTGTTCACTTTTCTGAACATCAACAAACTAAGTACAGCAATATTCTTTGAGCTGGTTAATAAAATCCTAACTGACCACGTGTGATGTGTGCAACCAACCTGTCTTTAAAGACATATATATGTGTCAATTTAATATTAATTTCTATTTTCCTCTTAAATTTGTATGTGTCAAGTTAAACAATATAATTTACTGTACTATCATTAGACATCAATATATTGTGACTCAGTATTTAAGTTGCTACAAAGATAAATTCCATTTCAATTTAAAGAAACTGTCAAGAATAATATATTTTTATATTATATAAAGATTACTTCATCTACTATTCATTTCACCATATATAGTATACCTGAAGAAGAAAGTATGCATATCATTCAAATAAATATTTATGAAAATTAAACTAAAATTAAAGTTTTTAAGCAGAGGATTTGTAACAAAATAGGTTTTGCTTATGATCTCAACTGGTCAATGAAGCCCAACAAAAAATACTGCCTATTAATATAACTAAATGTCTAGCAAAGATTTCAGGAGGGAAGCACTTTGATTCTTTCTAGGTTTAATGATAAAAACGTGGCTTAATTATGAAAACAAAAATGACCAGAGTGCAACAAATATTCATTAAAACTCAAATCTTGAGATCAAAGATGGAAGCTACAGATACTCCTAGAAAGAAGATCTGATTTTAAAAGACATATAAAATGTAAGTGAAACATGAATGAAACTATAAATGGAATATCCCCTGAGTGATAAAAAGCTACAATTTAGAAGTTTAGGCCAGGCGCGGTGGCTCACGCCTGTAATCCTAGCACTCTGGGAGGCTGAGGCAGGTGGATCACTCGAGGTCAGGAGTTCGAGACCAGCCTGAGCAAGAGCAAGACCCCGTCTCTACTAAAAATAGAAAGAAATTATATGGACAGCTAAAAATATATATAGAAAAAATTAGCCGGGCATGGTGGCACATGCCTGTAGTCCCAGCTACTCGGGAGGCCGAGGCAGGAGGATCGCTTGAGCTCAGGAGTTTGAGGTTGCTGTGAGCTAGGCTGACGCCACAGCACTCTAGCCTGGGCAACAGAGCGAGACTCTGTCTCAAAAAAAAAAAAAAGAAGTTTAAAATGATATGCTACAATAGGTGCTTATGTTTTCTCTAAAATTGTATTATGTGCGTGTGAATCTCAGATAGGGTGTTTGGGAATGTATATAATTATTTTAATCTACTATAGTCATGTCCAAAAGTTAGAAGAGTGTCATCAGAAAAGAGAATTTTCATGAAAAGTTCTCCTAAAAATGACCTGTTTTTAGAAGTTAAAAGTAGGTAATGACTTGGTCACGTGAACAGAGGCCTCGGGAGAAGAAAATTAAATTTGTTTAGGGAAATAAAGAATAAATTAATTTAAGAATCTTTCTACCTGTTTTCTGGATTTTTATCTCAATTTTTCAGCCATCTTGATCTATCCATTGTCCTCTCTTTCCTCAAATTATAAATCTAAAAAACTAAACAGAGACAAAAAGCCTTCCACGTACTGGGTTTGCTTTATATACTACCCTGGTTTTCAATGTTTGTCCAGATCTGTTTTAAGAGAGTAGTCTATACCTTCTAACGTTCCTCCACCTCTAATTCACTTCTCAATCCAGTGTAACTTGACTTTCACCTTGTCACTGCACTGAAAGTCCCCTGTAAGGACAAGGTAACCTCCTACGTGACAAAGCCAATGGGGACTGTTTAATCCTCCAACTCTCTGACCTCCTGACTGCTGCTGAAACTCTCTCTGTGTCGGTTTTCCTAATACCAACACCCTCTCTGGAATTTTTCTTCCTCCTCTGTGGCAAACTTTTCTCATTTCTCTGCCAAGGAATATTGTGCTGAAGGAGACCATAGTGCCTCATTCTGTCTCTATTTTTAGATATTTTCTTTCTGTTTGTTTCATGCTTTCGGTGGAAATGGTACACTTCAGAGTCAGGTGGAAATTGCTCACCATCAGGGTTTTTTTTTGTCTTCCCTTTTACTTTTCCTACTCTTCTTGAACTTTCTACCTACCCCTTTTCCACTGTCACCCTCTTATCCCAGTTCCCCAAACAAAAGAATAAGCAAAGAGTTAAATCAGGTTGTATTAGACTCAGATTCAACAAATATTATTCAATGTTCACCACGAGCCATAGGCAAAAATCCCCAAAGTATGAACCGTGTGTTACTGATGAACCACACATATCGTTCAGATGATGTACCAGCTAATCAGGGGCCGGGGGTGGGGGGCTTGGGGGAAGAGTTCTCGATGTGCTCTGGCAGCTCAGAGGTGGCAAAATAGATATTCCTGATGTTCAGATAAATAAAATATGTCTGTGTCTCGGTTTATTTAAAATCTGTGTCCCTGTGAACAACACACAGCTGATGCGCCTTCTTCCCCATTCTTTGTCCCTGGCTTTCTGTTCTCCTCCATTCTTCTATATCTTTTGTTCTCCTTCCTTCCACCTTCTTCAATTTCATGGGAAAGCAAAGTAGCATAGTCTACCCTGGATTTTCTCATAATCGTTAAATCTCTCTTTCCAATGCTTTTCAAAAAACCTCCTTTTGACCCCCATTTCCAATGTAGACACGTTCCCCTATTTCCTCATTACGTTTTGCAGAGTGACTTGGCTGGAATTACAACTCTACGTGGAGGATAGTCTCCCATTGCGTCTCTCTCTAGTCTCATTTTCTCATCTCCCCCTATGAGCAACGGGACCAGGTGATGTGTTTCCTTCTCTTGAGTTCCCATTGCCTATGTCGTATCATTATTGCTTCATCCTTCTGTAAAGATTCAAGATACAATAATGTTTACAATTAAAGGCTCTAGAGCCAGACCACCTGAGACTGAATACTAACTCTGGCACTTACTAGCTGCACAACTTCAATCAAGTGATAATCAAGATCTATACCTCTAATGTCAATGACTCATACAAATACGCAGAATGTACCTGAATCTCCTCAATTTCCATGACCTTAATTTCCGCTCATTCCCACCACCAACCCTGAATCTTGTCAGCTTTGCTCCTCCTCAAAAATTTGAACCTCCAGATATCCAACATTTCATCTCTTTATGCCAACGACCTGCTTTTTAACAATGAAAGTTCTACAGTCCTTTGTTCTTACCATTTTATTCTAATCATCTTTCAGTCCCCTCCTAGCCTCTTATTTACCTCTGCATGGTTGGAAACTTCTGCTTGAACACACAAAAAAATATTGTTCATTTGGTCACACTGATCTGTTAGGAATTTAACTTTTTACTGTGTGGATCCAGCTAATTTGCTTCTAAATTTGTACTATTGACTATTTATTGTTCCAAACTTTGTCAATAAACCTATTTATCTTTAGATAACATCTTTATCATTTATTATGTTTTCTCAACAACTTTTCCAAGCTCCAACTCATCCCTACTCTACTCCTTTCCATCAGATTATCTTTACTCTTACTCCATTGAGAAAATTAATACTATCAGGTGCAATCTTTCTAAACTTTCTGACATCATGCCTGGAAACATATCTACATTTATACCTAGCCTTCCTCAATTTTTTCCAGTTTTATAGAAAGTCTGCTCAAAGTCAGTGCTTCAATTATATCTTCATCTCATCACTCCCTACCTCTGTCAGATTTGTTTCTATCAATTATCCTTTTCTCTCGTTTTCCTTCCTTTAGCCTGTAAATATAATTAAGTTTCTGTTATCACAAACATGCTCATCTTATTCTGAATTTACTTCTTGGTACTCCATTCATTGGGATGCTCTTCTCATCCAAATTCTTCAAAGAGCAGTCTGCAATTCAATTTTAATTTCTTCTACAATCACTCACTTTTCAACCCACTGCAATCCAGCTTCACTCTTCACAACCCTGCGTAATGTCATCACTGTCTTACTAAATGCAAATCCAGAGAACATTCTGGTCCTCTTCCTACTGCCTTTGGTGCTACTGAGCGCCATCACTGGACACTGATGGTTTCTATAGCTGCTCGTACTTACATGATCTTTGTACCTCTCTGATCGCTCCCACCCTCTCCCGTCCATTGGGTTTTTATCTCCACCAACCTCTCTATTAACGGCATTCTACAAGTTTCCATTCTTGGGCCTTCCCCTTTTTAGTCTTTTTTTTTTTTTTTTTTTTTTTTTTTGAGACAGAGTCTCACTCTGTTGCCCAGGCTAGAGTGAGTGCCGTGGCGTCAGCTTAGCTCACAGCAACCTCAGACTCCTCCGCTTAAGCGATCCTCCTGCCTCAGCCTCCCGAGTAGCTGGGACTACAGGCATGCGCCACTATGCCTGGCTAATTTTTCTATATATATATTTTTAGTTGTCCATATAATTTTCTTCTATTTTTAGTAGAGACGGGGTCTCGCTCTTGCTCAGGCTGGTCTAGAACTCCTGACCTTGAGTGATCCACCCGCCTCGGCCTCCCAGAGTGCTAGGATTACAGGCGTGAGCCACCACGCCCGGCCTCCTTTTTAGTCTTTATATTCTCCTAGGTGATAGCATGGCTGTAATTAATTCCATTGGCTCCCAAATCTATATTTCTAGTTCAATCCTTTCCCAAATTTTTACATTTCCCAAATTTTACATTTCAATGCTCTCTTAAAGACTAGACAGGTAGTTCAAAATAAAATAAAATTTCATGAGTATTTTTAGTTAAAAGTGAAAAACTCCAACAGGAAGATTTTTCTCTCAGCTCATGTTCTCATTGTGATAGAAATCATGGTCTTTGCCATGAATTAAGTGATTTTTGTCACTAAAATGCATTCTTAAAATGTTTCTATGAAGGTCGTTCTATCAAATAATGAAGACAGCACCAATATTTTCAGTCAAGTTCTTTGCTGTTGTTTTTCATGGTGACTCGTATGTCAGGTGTATGCAGTATGCATTAAACAGGTTCCTTTTAAGTCAACCAACTAGCTCACTTTTCACACAAGTGGGACAAGAAAGGGTTTCTTAAATTCTCAGTAGCCACTAACTTCTACCAGGGTTCTGACAGTGAAGTAGAGGATAATACAATTTTACTTGTGTGTAGTTTTTGGCTGATGCCATGTGTAACATGCTTTTATCTCCAAAGGTCACTTCTGAAGCATAACAATTATAGTAAAAAAATCTGCCTTTTCAGAAAAAAGTTAACAAGAGTTAATAAGCATATGGATTAACCACATAAATAATTATTTCAATAATTTACTTTAGAAATAGAAACCTGAGTATTGTATTGAAAACAAAACTACACCCTAAATAAGCCCATATTTCTCTTAAGTTGCCATTTTTGTATGTATTGGAGATAAAATCCAGCTTTATAATATGAATATGGACTAAGACATTTTAAAATTAAATCTTTATAGAAAAACAGAAGACATAGGTTCCAGGAGAAATAAACACATGATATAAAACAAGTTGCTGAACTTCTTTGACTCTCCTTTCTATCTAAAGAGTAGAAATTTGTACCTATTTTTCATGAAACTGCAATTAGGGTAATAGAATTTGCCATTTTTAAAGCCAAATTCTGAGATTTATTTATTATATAAAATTGCCAATATTGCCTACCTATTTGAAGTTGGTTATATGAAAGCTAGAAAAAAATCCAAAGTCTGCAAACCAATCATAGGAATTTTGAATTGAAAATTACATGGTTATTAGTGGTAATTTAAAATATAAACTATAAATTTAAATTCTGAATCAAATCAATTAAATGTCCTGAGACCTACAAATTAGTAAGCATCTACTATATTCAAAGAAGCACTGTTCTGGGCTGTCCTCAACTCGTCTCCAGTCTAGTTGGAAAAGTGAGACTATTGAATATTTCAAAAGGGGTAAGAGTCATCTAAGCAATTAGATTCAAAAATAAAACAAAAGTCCTCATGTTGACTATCAGGAAAGGAAAAATTAAATAATGCCTCTCTTAAAGGGACTGTACATGGGTTAGAATTATCTTCACGTTTTTCATGTTGGAAGCAGGGGTTGTGTTTTTTAAAGGTACCCTCCCAGAAGTTAGATGCTGTCCAGAAATATTCAGCTGCTAGACTCAGTGATGAGCAATTACATTCTACTTATTTTCAAGTGATATTTAAAATATCTATTCTGCCAACCTTACTCAAGGTTAGGGTAACGGAAAATTGTTCATCAGATAAAGGAAAAAAATAAGAAAGAGGTTCTTTTTTTCCACTTATTAGATTTCAGATGGTACTTGAATAGCCATCTCACACTGGGACACTGTCAAAAAGTACAAATGTTGACAAACAAATGAGGGTAAAAACCCACACGATGACAATAAAACAATATTAGAATTTCTTTTTTCATTCAATTGTCATTTTACTATCAATGCTTATTGAATCTTTACAAACTATGGCAAGATTTGTGACTACCAAGCAATCTTATATGGCTCTTGCAACGAACCTGAAATTTTGCATTTCTCTCAAATGCAACTATGCTCTTCAAATCGAACAAATGACAGCTATTTTGATTTTGAGATCGAAATTGGGGAACAGAAAAACGTACGTGAAACTCTAGTATTAGTTAATATAGGTAATTCTAATGCTTGGCCTTCAAAGAGTGAATTTTGAGTAAACGGCAATAACTAGTACATGTTAGATTTTATGATGGTTTCCTGGTGACATATTTCATTACATAGATTAGTTCACCTATGTTAAATCCCTTATTTATCCTAATGAAACTCGCAGTTGCTAGAGAATAGTAATCATATTATCTATTGATATTTTTAATCATTCTGCTTACCCCTCCCTCTCCCTCCTGTCTCCCTTTCTTTAAAGACTGGTTTAGAGAAGTGACAGGGTCAGCCTAGGAATGACGCATCTCAGCTACTGTTCTGGGTTTTTACAACTAAATAGCTCTTGCTTCGATTACCAAGAGGGTTTGGTTGTGGTCAGATCATGTAGTGCCAATTCGCTTAATATTTTCCTTCCTTGATGTAGATTAACTTTTATCTGATGGAAGCAAAGTAGAACCTTGTCTCTCTTTCCAGTTTCTGTTTAGAAACTTTACTACGGATGTTCCACTATATCTTAGTTTTATCTATTCAAATTGTGTTTACTATGACATTACAGTCGAGGAACATTTTGTGCCCTGATGAAATCTGAGGCCCTTTCTGATTGGACAGTAACATACAGGAGGACGTTTTGAAAAGAAAGAAAAATTGAAAATGTCTTAATTGTCAAGAGGTTAAGAAGGTTTTCTTTCAGCTTTCTGGTGAGGTATGGCTCCCTCACTTCATTAGAAAGGGGGATGGGACTCAAAGGAGGTTGACAGTTGGCCGATGTGTATGTCTAGCTACTAAATCACTGCATTCATGCTAGGACCTCCTATGTGGCCCATTAAATGCCATTCGGTGCACGAGGTAATAAATGTACTGTAGCCTATGGCTTGGTTATCGCTCTTTTCCCTCCTGCTAAACTCTCACAAACTCATCGTCCTCTCTGAGTTTCCCTTTAAAGTTGCGTGTTTAATATGGAGAGATTTCAAAAATGAAAAAGTTGAGAAAGAAAAAAGAAAGCTGTAGAAACATAATTTGCAGTGCGACATAATACTATGTATAATCCTATATACATTTACATTAAATTATAGTTTAAAATACACATGAAACTCCTGATAATAGTTCCCTTTGGGGAAGATTCCAGAGGAACAGGACTGAGGCTGGTTGTCAACAGGGACTTTAACTTCATTGGTAAAATGTTGTTTGTTTTTTTTTAAGGTGTGAAATCTCTATCGATTTGGGAGAGGAGTAGGATCTTATAGTACCCTTGGACTTCTCTGTATTCTTTCAAATATAAAGAATAGACAATAGTGATAGAGGAGTGGTCAAATGTACAGGATCTGGAAGGACACATCCTGGGTTTAAACTTGTCACTTACTCCATGACCAGGGGCAAGTCACCTAACCTTCCAGTGCCTCAGTCTTCTCACCTGTAAAATGGTGTTAATAATAACCAACAGTACCTACCTTATTGGCTTGTTGTGAGAAGTAAACAGAATAATACATGAAAAGCGCTAAGAATATAGCAAGTGCTTGGGACTTAGCAAGTATTCAAGAAATTCTAACGAGGAATTACTTGTTTAAAACCTCAAAAATTTTTCTCGAGGATTGCCTCTCCTTAATGAAAAGGATTTTATAAAACCTATTTATCACTGGAAAAAAATACAGAAGCAATGTATACATAAAACAATTCTAAACACAATTCATTAACCATTTAATGAAGCTACAGAACTGGAACGTTGGTAAAATCTTTCCATATTTCATTCCAAGTATTGGGAGGCCACTTCCTCCAATTCCCTCTTGTGCTTTTCATTCTCTAGAATTCTCAGTAACTCGACTGATCTGTCTTCTGTTTTTACACCATCATTTTTCCCAGTTCTGAATCCTCCAAATAGTGAAACCCTCCAAACAGTCTGGAGCACAGACGCAGCAGGTAGGCGTTCCTTCCTTTGGCGACAGTGGCTTCGGTATTAACTGAAAGGCAGACTTGGATAATGTGACACGCGCTTGACTTTGAGCAGACTTGTTAATATCAGCTCTGAATTTTTCATGACGGCTTCGGTAACCTGTAGCCCGGGAGGCGAAGCTCTGGGGGTTTCCACCACAAAGAGGTGGATCAGCTGAGCTCTCACTTCCCATCTGGCACTGGGTGACAGGGACAGTCGGGGGGCTGCAGGGAAACCTGAAGAAGGAGAAAGTTGATGTGGGACGCCCATTGTCGCGCATAAAAGGCTAAACATGTGCCGCTGCGTGGATGTGGCTCTGAGACACTTGTTTGTCACTGGCTGCAGCAGGCGTGTTTAACTTTGCAGGCACGAGAACAGCTGCCGCTCGGGAAAGTAATACCCCCGGCCACAGTGGCCTCCTGATTTGCCAAACCAGATCCAGGACGTCTCTTGGGGACCGTTGCGTGCAGCCTGAGCGGGCGCACGCGTGTAGGCACACACCGCGCAGATTCGGGGTGTTTGAAACTGCAAACCATTTAGGCCACTGCCCAAAGGTGACAGAAAGAGCCTAAGGTTCTCACAAAAGCTGGCTTGCAGGTCTTAAAGTCTAAAAGGGAAAGTATTGGGGGATGGGAGGCTCAAATATATTCACATAGTTTAAAGAAGACTAGTTTGAGTCTTACAATTCTATCATTTTTTTACTGAAATACATAGTTGCCCTCTTATTCCAGGGCAGTTGGATCACTGGATACATGATTTTATTTTTAAGAACTGTAACAGCTGATAGTCACTGTACACATCCTCAAACTGCAGTTCTTAGAATGCAGGCCTATTTTCCAAACCCAGCAGGAAGATGTTATCTTAATTGCAGTGTTCTCCGGTCTCACCCTTTGTTTCTGTTCTATCAAGAAAGAAGTAAGTAAATAAGGCTCAGTTTACACTTGGAAGAAAATAATTTTGTAGAGTTACAAAACATTCAGCCTGAGTAAGAAACAGTGAAGAAGCGTGAACACGTGGACCGCTGCTATCCTGTTTTGTAATTCTTCATCAGTGGAAAGAATCAGACCAACTTTTTAAATTAATTCTTCATTTTATTTTTTTCTTAAATTATTTGTCTCACTGTTTTTGGTCTGCCACTATAGCAGTTCTCCAACTTTGAGGTGCATTTCATGGTCGCATTGTGTGTGTGTGTCTTATTTTCAAGCGCTCATTAACTAACATTCTAACTTTTTAAAAGATCTAACAGAAGGTTGACTTTTAGTATAAAAATTGTATCAAAATAGTATAACAAGGTGTACATTTACAGCAAAGTGATTGTAACCAAACAATTGTACAAAGCTATAACACAACAGTTAAAATATTAAGCAATCGATTTTAACTACAACTGTGAACTCAACACACTTAAATGACAATCTTCAACCATACAGTGACTCGTATGAAGCCTACATAGGAGTGTCCTCACGTTTATTTTTGCACAGACCAGCATGTTCACCATCTTGTTAAAGAATTATGATTGATGATTCAATAATTTGAAGAGTTTTACCGCAAAGGAGTAAAAAAGGGTTCAACCATTGAATCCAACCTATTTTTTTGTATGGCTCATACTCATGTAGCAAAAATCTGTCCCTGGAAATTGACCATATAAAGCCCAGTAAAACTGTCCCTGAATTGTACAAGATATGGAGTCTTGCTATTCTCTGAACCACCATAGTGCTTGGTCCGTATTTCTCAGACAGTGATCATCATTGCCTTCTGTAACACAGTTGTTTGGACATAGTCTTGTCTCCAGAATGGACTTCAGAAACAGGCTTGCGTTGCAACATGCAGTATAGCCCTTAATAGTTCTATGACTTTGGGGATGCATCTTAGATTCTCTGAGCTTGTGTTTCCTCATCTGTAAAAGGAGGGGATGCTGTCCACCACACAGCACTGTCCTTGGGGACGGATGAGTTACAGAGCCGAGGGGCGAGGCCAGTGTCCCATGTGTGCCTGGATCACAGCGTGAACTTTGCCCTCCTGCCCGGCGTGGACAGCAGCATCCTGGTCTGACTCATCTCTACATCCTTCTACGCCTCCCAGCACGTCTTGCACACGGTGGCCAAAAATAAATCCCTCACTCTTTTTAGATTCTTAATATATTTGAAAATATCCCTACTTGATAAGAATTCTCTTTTAATGTAGGAGAAGATACTGATAGCTTATAAAATGAATTTTACACATTACAGACTGTGCTTTCTTCTCTTCTAGGAGAGGACAAAGTATAGAAAAATGTATTCTAGCTTCAAATTTCAGACGTTAATTCTTTCCCTTTCCTTCTGAGGCTTCTCTCACAGATATTATAAGGTGGGCAAATTAATTTTTTGCTTCTAACTAAAAGGATCATCATTTTATTTGAAAATATTCGCATGATTTCAGAACACATAAATCTTTTCATGATGACTTTATAATTATAATTTCTAAAAATATAATTATGACAATTGTATGTCATATAATTGTTTAACAAATATTTTTGAAGGTCACCTATGTGCCAGGTGTTATTCCAAATGCTGGGAATATACAACAAGGAGCAAACATGCAAATCCATGCCTTACAGGACTTACCTTTTAGTTGAAGCAGGAACAATAAAAATATTTATTTGAGATAATATCAGTTAGTGATTAATGCCATGTAGAAAATGAAAGAGGAAGAAGGGATATAGAACGATTGGGAGGGGAGATTATAATACACAGAGTGATCCAGGAAGCCCCCCTGTAGGAGGTGGTATCTGAGTGAAGACATGATTGATGGGAAAGAGGAAGCTACATGAAAATCTGAGGAAGAAAGTTTATGGCAGAGGAAAGAACAGGTGTGAAATCCCTCAGGTAGCTACATCCTTATTGGGCACTGAGTACACCTTATAACTTCTTACGAAAATAGGGTAGCAACGTAGGTTAGATTAGCATCCATAATCAAGCTCTCATATTCTGATGGCCTATGCCCAAAAAAGGTCCTGGAAAAATTAAACTTTCAAAAGCCTCAGATGTTATCACTCAGAGACCATTTTCCAAAATCAAATTTCATATTAATTTAGATGTTCATAATATGGTTTTCTGTGTACTTGGAGATTTGACGGCCAGATGCAGTGGCTCACGACTGTAATCCTAGCACTCTGGGAGGCTGAGGCGGGAGAGTCACTTGAGGTCAGGAGTTCGAGACCAGCCTGAGCAAGAGTGAGACCGCCGTCTCTATTAAAAATAGAAAAATTAGCCGGGCATGGTGGCACGTGCCTGCAGTCCCAGCTACTCGGGAGGCTGAAGCAGGAGGATCACTTGAGTCCAGGAGTTTGAGGTTCCTGTGAGCTGGGCTGACACCACCACACTCAGATTTCCTACCAAGAGGTAGAATCGCTTTCTCCTGGCCTTGAAATCAACCAGAACTTTGAGACCCCCTTTGGCCTTGAAATCAAACAGGCTACAGCCAAAGCAGCAATGCATGACTTCCAAGGCTGGTTCCCAAGAGGAGATGTGCCTTCCTACCTGAGCTTCTGTCTTGGGAATGCTCACCTTGGGAACCCAGTCGCCATGTGTTGAGGTCGCCCAAGCCACACCTGGAGGCACAGCAAGGGGTTCCAGCTGACAGCCTCAGCTAAGGTCTCAGCTGACAGGCAGCATCAACTGCAAGCCTGCAGATGACTCTAGCGCCCAGCCTTTGGGCCACCCCCAGATGACGCTGAGTGTAGCAGAGACAAGATATCTCCTCCTGCCAAGCTTTTCTCCAGTTGAGACTCATGAACAAAGTATTGTTCTTATTACTAAGGCACTAATTTTGGGGATGGTTTGTCGTATAGTAACAGATAACCAGAATGCGTGACTGCTGTCTAATCTGCTAGGCAGTATTGCATTTGAACCAAAAAAGAGAAATACCCAATTTGCACATTGATCTTTGTTTGTGCTCAGGAATAAGGGAAAAAATGCATTTCAATTATTTCTTAGAGTCAATAGAAATAAAGGAAGATCGGAATGGATATTAATTCATATATCCCCAGCGTCATCTCAATTATTAAACAAATGTAGTGTGGTGAATTTAGGAGTTTTGAAATTTTGTGGCACCACCAACAGCATCTTAGAGCGGATTAATCAGAAACATGATATGTCCACCAGGTTAACCCGAGAGAAATTTCTTTTCATTGAGGAAATGTGTGTACAAGATGCAGTTACAGGTAATTAATCCATTCACTCACTCAGTATATTAACAATTATTGAGTCTTTACGTTCCTGGGCCTGTTCTAGGTGCTAGGAATAGAGAGAGCAGTGAACAAAGCAGATTTCAAGCCCTTCATGGAGCTCATATTCTGGGCAATGAGTGGAAACAAACAAACAATGAACAAATACTTAAGTAAAATATATAAAATATCAGTTGGTGATACATGGAAGAAAATACCAGAGAAGGAAGACAGGGAGCAGGGAGAGGAGGGGGGGTGGTAGCCATCATGTATAGAATGGGCAGGGCAAGCCTCACTGAGATGAGATTTCAACAAAAATCAGAAGGAAATGAAAGATCTGGCAAAGAATTTGTCTGGGAGAAAGAGGATCCAGGGCAGAGGGAACAGAAAATACAGAGGTGCCAAAGCAACAACAGGGTGGTATATTCTAGTAAAAGCAAGAAGGCCAGGTGCTTAAGCAAAGGAGCAATGGTGGAGATAAAGGAAGTGGAGAAAGAACAAGATTGTATAGAGCCTTTTAAGCAATTATAAGAATTTAGAATTTTTCCCTGCATGAGAAGTGAATCTTGTGGAGAGGTTGAGCAAAAGGATGACATGATATAACTTCAAGTGAAAAGGATTCTTTTCCAGAGTTCTTGAAGTTGAAAAACTAAATATAAAGAAAAAAAATTAAAAAAACCCAAAAGGATTCTTTTGGCTGCCGGAATGAGAGTATATGGTGGTCTGTATATTACAGAATATACAATATTAATTAATTAATATTACGGTATTAACTAAGATAGGGTGTCTTGTATACTAAGACGGGTTAATAGTTGAATATCCAAGCAAATGAAAATAGTGGCTTGGACAAAGATGGTAAATAGTGGAGTGGTAAGAAGTGCTTGAATCAGGACGTATTTTTATGGTAGAAAACCAACAGGATTTGCTGAGGGATTGGATAAGATATGGTATATGAGAGAAAGAAAGGAGTCAAGAATGACTCAAGATAGTTTAGGTTGAGTTACAAGAATAAAGGCACCATTTATTTAGATGGTAAACACCATGGGAGATGATGCTTTGCTGGGGAGATCAGGAATGGCAGGGACATGTTATGTTTAAGACATCTGCTAGACAACCAGTGAAATAATAGTCATCACAGTCTAAAGTTTAGTGGAAACATTATCAATGATCAGTTTGGGAATTTTTCAATGTTAGGTGGTTCATCAGACTGGAAGATTTCATCAAGGAGTCGCATATTTTTTATGGGGACTGACATAAACAGACATAGAGGACAGTTGGTGCCAATCCTGACTCATTATTTCACAGATTAGATATATCTGAAAAAATTATTCTTTATGCCCATGAAAGATTAAGAGATAACAAAACTGACTTATGGGTATTGACTTATTACTTGAATTGATAACTCCATCGCATAGCCTGCTTACAAGATGACTTCTGTATTTAGCATTTTCTTTGCCTGAGTATATTCACAACTTAGTGTTGTAGAAACATTAAACTGTTGTTATTTCAATTCAGTTTTTCTTGATAAGTGCTGTTATTTACCACGAATGACATGCCCTGACAGAAAGAAAGCAGAAATTGCAGGTTATTGAAGTCAGCCAACAGATTTGCTTATTCGGAGATACTTAAATATAGCACATGACAATCGAAAATACCATCAATACAGCCTGATGCTTGGATCGCTTGCAAATTGCACCACACAAGTGCAAGTGTATTGTCAGAGTCACATTTCTTTTCTATATTCAACGGTGCAAATTAAACCAGATTACCTAATGTAAATTATCTGAGTGCTCAACCAACTAAACATACAAGGTTAAAAGTCCCTTTAGAGTAGAGCTCCAGTTTAGGAGTTGTGCATCAGCCAGGGTCTATGGAGGACTGTCAGAGAAGTTTAAGGGACAGGATTTGCCTAAGAGATCAGCCTCCTGACTGATTTCTAGGTGCCAACTGAAGGATGGTGTTTTAAAACTCCGCGCAGCTAACACGTAATTTTTTAAAGAATCCTTGTTGCTAATACATATTCTCTTATTTTTTTCATTGTGCTTAGAAAGTTTTTCAGCCTGTGGGTTGCTAGACCTGAGAACTGGGGGGAGGGGAGAGGAGCACATGGACAAATCAAGGTCATCATTAACATTTAACACCCTGAGAGGAAGACTGAGATTCACCTATTCACCCTTCCCTCTCCATTTGGCTCTGGTAGAGCTCAAGAGGGCAATGAATTAAATTTATTCCAGACAGCCTGGGGTTTTAGGTACTGTGAGTGACAGACGGTGCTGGAGGCAGCTATGAAAGAGTATGCGAATCTGAGGCTACACTCCATCAATGCAAGGAAAATGAAAGAAAGTCAAATACACATAAATTTCAAGCCAGCGAGTTCACGGTAGTGTGACTAAAATGTTTAAGGTTAAAATATTAATTTTTAGAGTCTTATCTAAAAGTTTCAAACTTGCAAACTTGCAAAAATATTTGACACTTTGCTAGACCAAGTTTATAAGGAATACTTTGGATATAAGCTAACATGCATCTATGTTTATGTTGTCTCGCATAAAGCACAAAGCTATGGTACAATTCTATTTACTAAGGGCATGAACTTTGTACGAAAGATGCCACAGCATTATAATAAAAGCCACCAGATGTCACTGTTACAGATTATATTCAAGCATAGGCTAATCTGAAAAATATGTGACTTTTCAATTACTCAGTTTAAGGAAGTTCTGGATTATAATTCTACCATCAAGAAAATGTTGCAATTAGACTTTCTTAACTTGTAGAGATTTTTTTTTTTTTCCCATGTGCCTTAACTTCTCTATGATTCTTTTGGTTCTTTTTACAGTGGCTGTCAATTTAATTAGGGAATAGGAAAGATTTTCCCACCAGGAAGGTCTACTATACATGAGTTGTTATCAAAGGTTTTCCTTTCAAAGAATTAATATACAAGTAGGGACACCTACTTACTTCCTTAGAAAGGTTTAAAGGTGGGTTGGTGTGAAGGTGGACCAATAACTCCCCAGTCTTGTGATTCTTTGATTTCAACAGGATCAAATAGTTGATAGAGGGTTGGGTGTTACAATCTTTCTGCCTTGTAACCTCTATTTCAAAAACTACTTCTTCCTTACAACATGGGGTGGGAAAGATGACCGGTTTGGCATAAAATTGAGTATATGTCCTACATCCCACAATACTCACATGGGAGATCAAAGGTGAGTTAATACAATTTGAGCAAAATTGTATCTACTCTATGTATCTTACATACAAACTATGTGTTCCTTAAAACTGCAGCCTCATGTAGACATTTCTATGTAGTCTAAGTGAAACAAAGGATTTAATAATGAAAATTTCTGTCTGGGAAGCAGATTAATGAGACAGATTTTGGAGAATAACAGGGTTTGGAACACCTGGCAATTTACACCCTGAAGGGGAGAATTTACACAATCTACAAATAGAGGTTTATATTATATAACGGTGTAGCTGTGATACATGTTGAACCCAGGCTGACAATTAAAGTAAGAATCTTACAAGACCTCTGCTTAAGGAGCCAATTTTTTGGAAAAGAAAGGGTCCCACAGGTAAATGGAAAGGGATTTCATGACTTTATAGGTATTAGTTAAATCCTGCTGAATTTATGTTGGTATGTTGCCATCCATCAGCAAAACCTATACAGAAAAGGAAAGAAAAAATTCAGGAAAGTTTTGAGAGATGGAAATGTCCCTATCTGACATAGAAACAAGTAGTAACAGCCACGGAACCTGCCTGGCGCCTTTATGCCATTGCGGAATGTCGTTCAGCATATGGAGAGCTGTCAGCCCAGGGCAAGGGATGAATTATCCAGGTAAAATCAAGTTCCATCTTCAACAGATGCAAAATATTTTCCTGGTGAGATGTCTAATAGTCCAGGCAAAAAGCTGTTGTATGAAGAACTGAGCAATTGGCCTGACACTGTTTAATTTTTTATAAATTTTAACTGTAGTTAAAAAAAAAAAAAACGGGCAGGATGACATATGATTATCTTAGAACTGTCAGCATGAGGGAGGTCAGTAAATATCTCCTATTCTAACCTTTCCTATTTGAAAACAAAAAGGCAGTAAAGAATCTACCACTCGGAGCTTTCTGGACTTTGTTTCTCTGCAAAGCCTTCCAGGTCCAAGCCTGTTAATGCCCAAATTTCCCAAAGAATTGATTAAAAATTTAGTGCTCAAGAACTGGACTAGATTTGAAATCATGGCCTATTTGGAAAAGTTTCCTGTCTGTTTCTATTTCCTTGGGCTTCGGCAGCCTTTTCACTGTGGGAGGGAGGAGGTGGGGAGAGTAGTTCTGTTCAATCTGATAAAGGAAAAGTATCTCTGATCTCCACTTGCATTTCCTTTTTTCCTCTTCATTGTTGCTGTTGTTCTGAACAGGGCTTAACCTCAGTGCTACTGTTGTGACCAGTTAGAGAAATTTGTCAGAACACCTTACGTTCTTAGAAATTAAGCTAAAATGCTCCTCAGATTAACATCTACTTTGGCCTTACAAGATAAGGTGGCAGGCAAAGAGAAGAGAGACTCAAGTAACCTTATCGCTTGGTAGCCAACTTCTTTCCATTTTTGTCTGTCCGGGAAAGAGTGGAGACGGGGCTCTGAATTCTAGTAATTAGCTTGCTTGACACAAAGCACAAAGTCAACTGTGTGCCTAATCGTCACATTGTACTTGTTTTATCTTCTTATGTCCTCTTGGCTACCTTTGCTGTCTTTGCATTGCTCTCTAGGTCGTGATACTAGTGCTGGTCACTTCAGAGACCGTAAGCATAGCCCAGTTCTCTATCTCCACATCTTGCTTAGTGCCTTTAAACTCAAAAGAATAAAGAAAAGGGAAAACCTTTAAAAGATTTCATCCAGAGGTGACAATGAATATTGAAGATATCTTGCTGTACACATTTTTTACATATATTACATTCGTTGCTGCAGATTGTCTTAGTCCAGTTGGTGGAATCTAGATTTTTCTACATGATTCCACTTGGAATGGAATCTCAGCAAGTGCAAGATTGAGAAAATTTCATTTGTTACACAATTTACAATTATCATCCTTGACTGATTTTCCTAAAGCTTACAATTACATCACAACTGCCTGGAAATATCTTACTGGTAAAAGAATCCGTTGCCTAAGCTCTTCATTTTAAATATCTAGTGTCTTGGTGTTTTAGGAACATACTCTGCTGTCTGTTTTGTGAGCTAGTTCTTGCTCAAAAGTCATGTCAGCTGGTCGGGGTCGGGGGGTGGGGGGGGTACTGGTTTTCCTCCCCAGTTGTCTGTTATTAACCTCTTAATTTTGCTCTAGGATTGGTTTAAACCATGGTGATGCTAGAAATTCTAACTAGACGGGACTATTACATAACAATCTGGCTGGGAGTTGGCTGCTACCTATATACGGTTGCATTCTTGGCACCAGTTTGGTGGGGGAAGCTGATAGAGATTACTGGTGGAAAGAGATCATGCACTAGATTAACTCTCTTAGGAAAAAAAAAAAAAAAAATAAGAGGAAGGCTGTCCCTACACTTTCCAAGAAACAACCTGCTCGCAAATTCACCAGAAGAATAAAAGGACATTAAGTGAGAAAGGAAAGGTCAAAACTAACATACTGAAAATCACTACTGCTCCAATTCAAAACAGTTGGAACAAATTTAAGGCACCCACTAACTTCCTAAGAAAACTTTAGGATTTACAATGGAGGAGGCCTAAAATCCTGACCTTGATCCTTGAGGTTCATCTTTCCTTTGGGAATTCCTGACTAATTTCACCTGCCCCATCATGATGGCCACTAGCAGAGGTGGGGAGGTGGGGGACCCCTGATCCTCACCACCCCTTTAATCCCTCACAACACAATTGATCCAAGCCTGGATCATTCGAACGTGAAATTACTAACGGCGAGGGAAATCCTAAAAGTGAGCTAAAATGGCATGTACAAGGTCATCTTCAAAATACAAATTACCCAAATCCAGTTCCAAGGCCACTTGAGCTGGGCTGTCACAGCAGCCGTCAGCCATAGGTGACTATTAAGCACTTGAAATATGCACAATCCAAATGGAGTGTATGACTTCAACTCTCTGCTTCGATTTTCCTAGTTACAAATATGAGATGATAATAATATAGTGCCCACCTACATCCATGATTAATTTGAAATTATTAATAAAGGAAACTGTACATTTCTTATTTGCTTCAGACATAAGAATCATTCCATTATGATTATGTTGTTTATACCCTTAATTGCTACTACCCAAGGACTCTTCCCGATGTTCTTAGATTCATTCATTCATCATGTCTAGACTTAAGAGAATAAATCCTCAAGAACATTTCATATTATTCTCTAATCATGGGGCCATAACCTACTTACGGGACATAGCGAGGTAATCAATGTTCACATTAGAAATATACACACGTAGATATAGGACAGTTGGTTCATTACATAAATTTAGCAAAACGAATTATATCACATTGAAGAGGGGATTGGACACAACACGTCAAATGTGATTGAATATTTCATTGAATAAACTGTTTTGTTTTGGGTTTTGATGAAATAATCTGATATATCCCAGCATTCAAAATCAGAATCAACAGAGACAAATTGGAACTGATTGGTCGACACTTACGAGCACAGATGGAAGTAAAACTCAACGGAAATCAAGCAGGTGGGAGGGGGAGGAGGAGATGAGTAAATTCACACGGAATGAGTACAATGCACACTGTCTATCTGGGGATGGGCACGCTTCTAACTGTGACTCAAACTGTACAAAGCAATCCATGTAACCAAAATGTTTGTACCCCTATAATATTCTGAAATAATAAAAAAAGAATCAACAGAGACAATGTTTATAACAGAAAATATTAGTTTACTCTTAGAAAAACTCTGGTGGCTCTGCATTTGGAACAGTGCATGGACTTTTGTTTGCAAAATTGAGAGAGTATTAAGCTCATAGCAACTAAAATAATCAAGAAGAGAGAAACATTTCTGAATAACTATAGAAAAAGAAAAATCAACGTCTGGGAACATAAATCCAGTGAGGGTGATAATTAAGGATTGAAGGTACAAGTTTAAGTATGATGAAGGACATCATCTTGTTTACCAGAGTCCTTAATTTTCAAACTAGTAGGCAACTTCAGAAATTTGAAAGAGAGGAAATTTAATGCATATTAAACATTCAGCGAGGCACTACTTCACTTGATACATTATCCCAAGAGATAATAATAATACAGAAACTAAAGTTTGTAAGTGGGTTTAAACAAAGTGATGGAAGCTGAAGCTATAACAGGATTTTTTAAAGGAAAGTAGAGATGCTTTGGAAATTATGTCAGTCATGGGGGTTGCTATACCCTCCACCTTAAACATGCTTTTGTGTCATTATTAGTGTTACAAAGGCTCCTAGCTTAAAATAGGGGTAGGAACTTCCTAGTTAACTATAGCAGAAGAAACAGAGGCACATATTTTAGATCTTCAACTAGACTTTGGAGAGTCAGCCCCTTGGCTGCAGAAATGAGGACAAGATACATTTCAGCAGTGGACTGGGGTAGACAAAGGCAAAAGCCTGGAGGTGGGAAGGTCTTAGGTGGAGTAACACACTTTCCCCTGAAGGCAGATGGAGGTCCCAGCAGCAGAACACCCAGGAGAAATCTGCTTAGAATACAAGTGGTGATCGGATAGGGGCATGTCCTACAAGACCCTTCCTTGATGGCCCCTCCACGACAAAAAGTCACCTGGCCCCAAACATCAGCAGGACTGATATACTCTGGGCAGATTTCCAAGGAAAAACCTGTACAGAGAACAGTAACACTGAAGTTCAAAACAGATTGTAAGACGGGAAGCAGACGCCAGCGCAAACTCAACTCAGGAGAGACCAGGACAGCCTCACAACAGGACAGGTGTGAGTTGACACATCCCCAGCTATTGGGCCAGAACTCCTCCTCGGCGTTGTAGTGTATAGGTGAAGAAAGCAAATAGACATTCAGCTCCAAGTCTCCCGATTTCTAGCTTCGTGGCCCAGAACAAGTTGTGTAACCTTGACCTTCTTTTTTTTTTTTTTCTATATTTTCAAAATTATATTTTTATGAACATTCAGTAATTAGTTCTCAATTAAGTAGGCATTTATTTTAAACTTTACTTATTTGTAAGAAAAATCAACGTACCAATACCAGATCCCAATACCAGATCTTACCATTGTGAAGATCGCAGGAGGTCATGTGTCTGAAACACAAAGTCGCTGTACCTGACACATAACATAGGAATTACACATGCCTGTGACGAGTCAGCAAAAGTAGCCTGTGTCTGAATCTAACGAGCATTTTAGAATACGCAAACTCATCTTACTTGCCCTCTTGGCAACACCGGTTGCTGTCACTTCCTATAGTTGAAACTCTACTGCTGGTTTCCACAATGCTAAGTTTTCCCGGCTTTCTTGCCAGTTCTCTGACTGTTCTCAAAAGTTTCAGGCTCCCCGGTATTTACACACGCTTTATATTTTGCTCTAATTCAGGCCTTCTCCTCCTCCCCACTCTGCATACTCTTCCTAAGCCATCTCCTGAACTCATCCTGCTTGCTTTATTTATCATCCGTATCTCCAGTCCAAGGTTTTGCTGCATGTTCCAGAATCACTTCAAGCTCAGTGTTTCCAAACCAACTCCATCAACCCAGTTTCTCCACCGTGTCCCCCAGACATCAGGGAATGGCACCAGAGTTCATGCGCTGACTCCAGCTAGGAATCTAGGCGTTCCCTACCAACACATAAACAAAGGAATAAAAAGATATCAAATAAATAAATGAACAAAACCTAGTTAAATAACCTCTCATCAAACAGAAGGCTGGAGTGCTAGTAATCATATAGCAGAATTCTTCTATTACGCCTGTAACAATCAGAAAGTTCTAGTGAAATTGCTTTCAGTTAAAAATCTCCTTTCTTCTCAGTAACTCCATTCCTCCCTGTGAGACATATAGAGTCTAAAGCACATGCCCAAGAAATTCTCTAGGAAGTAGAGCTACATCCATAGAAAATCTCTGCCTTTCAGATCAATAACTGTAAACCCTACAGAGAGTCGAGAAGATGGCTCTTCATCAGATTAGAAAGAAAAATCCATGTTCCTAAGTGTTTGGATCTATAATAGTGTCCTTATTCAGCCTGGTTGTCTTAAATGCTTGGTCCGATGCCAGGCATGGAGTGGGCACTCAATGGTAAACACTTGTTTAAATAAGTGATTTAAAATTCAGAATAGATTCAAACTCTTTTTCATAAATTTTTAGAGATATTTTTAATTTTTCTATGCTCACAAAGCTACAATGTATAAAAGACATAGTTTCTCATTAAATCGTATATGGCATTACCAGTAAGCTCTTAGGTACTTTGGTAGCAAATCTATCTGAAACATTATGAGGATGTCAGTAGTGTATGTAAATTTAAGACATTTAATCTTTAAATTTATTGCATTAGCTTTGTAGAAAAATAATTAAAGATTACTGTGTATTATCAGATTTATGTTTTTTTTTCCATTGGAGGTCAGTAAACATAACTATACACCATAAATTTTCCATTGATGAACAAGTATTGATCTATATATACATAGAGATTTCTGAGCCTTTATATCACTGGGAAAATGTGTATCCTCGTATAAAGGAAAAGTTGTAATAAAGAGGAGTGATATATACATGAAAGTTACTTCTACATTTAAAGGAGCAGTTTGCCATTTAATTATATTCATCTTCTATACAAGTAGGAAGTAAAAGATTAGAAACTTTTTAACCTTTTAGAGAAGAAAGTTTTTAAAAAGCGTCATCATAAGTCATTTGTACAGCATCTTATTTTACGAAACACTCTCACATTCCTTGCCTCGTTTTAGACGTCTAGTATGGACATCATTCCTTGTTAAACAAAACTGAACCACTACATTATTTTAAAAACATTTCCTTTTTGCTTTTAAGGAGAAGTCTAGGAGTTGGAGGAAGTCAAAAATGAGATGCGTTGTGAAATATGGTACTCAATATTTCAAAGAGATACGTAATTAAAACTGCTAAGATTAAAATCATTTTCCATCTTGGTTGTTCATATACCATATGTTAAGGAGTTGCCTGTATGGAAACACTTCCGTCTAAGGGAAGCATATACCTTATTACCACTCTCTTAAAATTTTTATTTAACAAACAAACAAATAAAGATATCTGATGCTTGAATTAAAGGTCAGTGAAACAGGGAAGGCCCATGGTTCGAGCAAAAAGAAGTCACACAGTGAAGTTGACCATTGGAGTCTAACTCGCCATACATAACCATAGTTAGCATGCTCTTTCTACACAGTTGGTAGCAATCAGATACATATTTAATGTGGTTTCATTATATCTTATAAATGCTGGCAGTAGAATAATCTCCCCAGGGTATTCGGTGAATAATAGAAAAAAGAAATGATGAGCACGTTTAGCACATGCACCCACAACCTCGTGATAAAAGGCAGCATTTCCCCTATACAACACCTGTTGTCGTGGCTGGTTTAATTACTTTTCATTGTAGTCAGCAGCCTGAAATATTTATCACGGAGCCTATAATTTTCCAGATCCAAAACTGACATCCACTCAAGTGACCACGGGAACCGAAATTTTACTAACCTCTCCTACTTCTGTGCTATGTTTGCAACATGAGCTAAACAAAATTAGCTTTCAGGGAAACTTCATTTGGTTAAGTGAATCGGTGCATTAAAAGATTATAGAATGTTCACACAAGTTCCAAAAGGCAGCGTATCACATCGAATTTTGACTGAAATAGGGATAGAAATAAATTCATGATGAATTATTAAAGCATTCAATGTGCTAAAGTAAAAGATACAAGTGAATTTAAAGGTTTTTATTCAGAGAACACTTTTAAAGTTCTGGAACTTATTCTCCCAATCAGTTTAACACAAAATTTGGTTTGATTTTTACACCTCTTTCTCCAGTGAATTATTGGTTATAAATCCCATGCTTTAGCTTTCTTCTTCTTCTTCTATTTTAACTTTATTTTTTATAGATGTATTTATTTACAGTATTTTAATTGGCAAATCATTTGGCTATGTTCTTTTGATAGTGAAATACGTTGTGCTCTAGAATAAAATTTCGCTATTTCTTTGAAGGAAGCTCCAAATAAATTATTTTAATCTTATTTATTTAATAAAAATGTATTTCCATATTACTCTATTGGCTATTGTAATGGAATACGAACATTAACTCAATCCTCATAACAAGCCTACAAAGTGACAGCTATTATTTTTTTCTATTTTATGATTGAAACAGGTACAGAGTGATTGAGTAATTTGCTCATGGTCCCTAAAGCTAGTAAGTGGCAGCTCAGGGTTTTAAACTCAAGGAGTTTAGCTCCAGAATCTGTGTTCTTAACCTTACACAGTACACTAAAACCAATTGAATTTCACAAGAAAGCTCTTATTAATGGAAAAATAATTTCATATAAACCTAATTCAGTTTGTGAGTAGAACATCAGTACAGATTATCAAAGTAGATTATTACAATTCAGAATCAAAAATATATTTTATATTGCAACCCAGTAAATACTTATATCTACACGTTGACACTCAAAAACATAGCCACCACAGAAGTTTCACAAATTAAGACTACCCTCTCTACATTGTCTACGTTCCAGTATAATCTATTATATTGCATTTCATTTTTCAAATTCTACTTATGACCAAGTAAGTTGCTTTTACAATGTACTAAAACAGTGGTTCACATTCCTGACTACCGTTAAAATTGTCTTGGGAGATTTTAAAACTAAGAAATGTTTGAGTCCTACTTCAAATACTTAAACTAGAATCTCTGGAGAATAGCATTTAAAAAGCTATTCAAGTGTTACCAATAAGCCCCATAGTTGAGAATCTCTGCACTATTGGGTCAACACACTTTAGTGTGTGAAACACATTGGACTAGATGAAACTGATAAGATGCGTTATTTCTGGTTAAACAGAGGGCTTTTGTGTGATAGGACTTTTGGATTATTTTACATTAGCATACCAGCATATTTGTATGCTACATGTATCTATTAAATTCTTGAATATGTGCTAAAATATTTTATTTTCATAAGTAGCTAAACATTCTTTAATCTTGATTATAATGTTCACTTGCCTAACATATCCTTTCTTCATCGACACCATAAAGATGTTTAAACCCAGGACGTATCTGAATATTACCTATTAGTGGATCCTGAATCAGCAAGGTCTTAATTTAAATGGGCAGTTAAACTGTGGAAAAAAAAATAACGTTTCTTTGACCAAGATTGGATTAAGATGAATGTTCTTTTAATTTCAACACAAAGCATGTTGCCTGGTGAATTCTATACCTGTATTTTCCCCCTTTTATTTCCATCCTTTCTCTCCCAAATCTTGTGATTATCTACAAGTGAAAAACTAATACAGTTTTGTGTCCCTTAATGACAGAAATACATTCTGAAAAATGCATTGTTAGGTGATTTTGTCATCGTACCAGTATCACAGATGCTCTTACACAAAGCTAGAGGGTATAGCCTACTGCACACCTAGGCTATATGGTGTAGCCTATTGCTCCTAAAGCAGTGGTCCCCAACCTTTTTGGCACCAGGGACCAGTTTCATGGAAGACAATTTTTCCACGGATGTGAAGCGGGGTGGTTTGGGGATGATTCAAGTGCATTTATTGTGCAGTCAAACCTCTCTGCAAATGATAGTCGGTATTTGTAGCCGCTCCCCAGGGCTAGCATCACCGCCTCAGCTCCGCCTCAGATCATCAGGCATTAGATTCTCATAAGGAGCATGAAGCCTAGATCCTTCGCATGTGCAGTTTATAGCAAAACAAATCTAAACATAGAAAAGTGCAGAAAAATACAGTATTATAATCTTATGGAACCACTGTCGTATATTCAGATCATCCTTGACCAAAAAACATCATTATGCAGCACATGGCTGTATTACAAACTAATTTAAAGTTTGGAGTTGGAGCAATTGTCTGCCTTGTTGAATGAGTACTGTGGCTGCCAAATTTGATGTATACCAACCTAGTTCTTAGAAAACAACACCAGGGTCTGCTGCAAACCATTGCAGAGCACTGGGACTGAAGCGGGAGTTATCTCACGTAGCATGCTGAAGTGGAAGGAAACGACTTACTAGATGCATCATCTAGAAGCCTGCAGAAATGGGAAACATGGAAACAAGGTTGGGGTCAGACGTTTGCCTTGATGGATACAGGTCCCAGATGTGTTAATGTGATTTTATTCATTTTTTTTATTTCCTATCATAGGTGGTTCTTTCTTAGTGCTATGGTTTTATGGCTTTTAACCTAAACTGGCAATACTTTTATTTCCATGACAAAAATTAGTGACATCCTTCAGAAAGGTCGCCTTACACATATATTGCCCAGATACGTGTGCATGTTTTTTTTTGTAGTATCGGTTATACTGCCCTGAACAGAAGGGCTACAACCACATATTTCCTGACTGACAAGTCTGGACAACCCTCCCAGAACTTGAATATACTTGGAGAAAGAAAAAGAAAAACAGCAGGTGAGCCAGGCTGTTTTGGTTTTTTTATATTTGCCAGGTTTATGAGAATAGGGTGAGGTTCGCTAAAGTCAATAAAGTCTATGTCAAGGCAGCAAGAAAGTACATGTTGCACCTTCCTTTACCCTGTACGTTTATTCCACCCGGCAATTCCATTCCCTAATCCCAGAGTGGCTCAAAACAGAGTTATAGATGTGTGTGACTTCTAGGTATTATCGAACACCTCTAAAAAGCTGTGAATGCTTGGCAGGACAGTGACATACCAAGAGTCTTTGGCTTTGTCCCTACCAGGCCCCTGTTGGCATGTGTGGCTGTGGCCAACCCTGATCAACGCCCTTCAGATTCTCTAGTCATGCCTATGTCTGGGGGATCTTCCCCGGCTAGAAGCAGATTTCTGCATCCGACTCACTTTTGATAATGCAGTTGCAAGCCTAGAACAGCTAGCACTTGATGCTCCATTTTGAAAAGCCAGCAAGACCAGGAACATCCAGAAATGGAGAATAACTGTAAAAATGAGGTTGGCTTTACTGTTTTGATAGATAATATAATAAATACAATAAGGAAGTTACTACATCTCTTTGGTATCATTTTATACCAGGAATATTATAACTATTAATACAAATTGACCAATAGGTTTATTCTGTTTCTCTACCTGGTAGTGGTTTTGGTTTGGGTTAGGTTTTAACTACAAATCTGGTTACATTAAAGAAGGAAACTTGAAATATCATAATCTAAGACAAAGTTCCTCAACACTACTGACATTTTAGACTGAATAACTCTTTGTGGTAGGGTGTTTAGCAGCATCCTTAGCCTCTATCCATTAGATGCCAGTAGCATTCTCCAGAGTCGTGACAATTAAGAATGTCACCATTGCTCTGTTCCCCCCGAGGACAAAAATCACACTAGTTGAAAATGGCTGACCTAAGGCATGGAGAACTCAATAGTATTGAACAATAATTATAATCACTTTTTTTCCCCGTGTTCCTTCAAAATCAAAGTTGCTACTGGAAACCATTTAGGAAAGTAAGTCAAAAGCCATTTAGGAAGCTATGTGCAGTGTACAGTTTTTCTTATTTCGCGAGTACTACGTCACCATTACAAATGAAGTTGAATGTTTCTATGTCACTAGATACATTAATAACATCCGCCACCCACAAAACACAGGAAGCATTTCTGATTTCACTTTGTACGGGTCCCAGCAGAGCAGTCTGAGATGGGGCACATAAATATGACTGTTACTATTTTCTATTTTCTAATTTGTTTATTTCATCTTTATCTTCATTTCCCTCTTAATTATTGGCTGGGGATTTCTTTTGTTCTTTTTCTAACTTCTTTCAACAGAAAGTCCTGAGTATATTTACACATATATACTCTATCATTCTTCATTCATTCAACCGCATTTATTAAGCTCCTAAAATATATAAAAGTATGCAAGACTCTGTTGGAAGTATGAGAAAATTATGAGCAAGATAACAAAGACTCTGCCTTCATGAAGGTTAAGTGTTAGTGGGATGAGATGCATAATAAAAAACAGATGAAATAGTGTAGCATATTATATAAAGTAATAAAAAATTATTTTATCATATAGTATTCTATAGTTCATTAAATGTCTCTCGTGGATAAATGTTCTTTCAATATATTCACTGTTTTATGAAACGTTGCAATCAAAATCCTTTAGCAAAACTTTTCTTGAACTTGCACGATTATCACCTTAATATAAATTTCTAAAAGTGGGATGCTAGTTCAAATGCAATGCACAATTTATGTTTTGACACATGTTGTCTAATTTCCCTCCATATTGGTTGTGGTAATTTATTTATACAACCAACAATAAACTAGTTCCCTTTCTCTTGCAAAATCTAGGTTCTATATAATATTTTAATCTTTGCCAGTCTGGTAGGAGAAAGAAGGAATCATATTGTTCACCTTGCACTTCTTTACTCATTAGTGAGGTAGATTGTATTTCCCTGTTTCTATTGCCCTTGTAAGTTTTCTTGGTTTTATAGAAGAGCTATTCACGTTGTTTATCCACTTTGCTATTAGAATTCTTTGACCACATATTTTTATATGTGTCAAGTATAATCTCCCTAGTCTAGCCCAATTTAAATATGCAAAGGATTTCCAGGAAGGATTCTGGCTGGTTAATAGGACTTGAGGCCAGGAAATATTTCTAGATCTCCTGGATCAAGGGCAAATGCCTCTGTATTTGACAGATACCTTCTTTCTCCTGATAAAAAAAAAAAAAAACGGAAACCGTTTGCCTGTTATCATGTCTGCTTTCAACTTTACCTGAAAGATCATTAGTAATAGTTCTGCAATCTGGGGAGAAATTTGTCCAGGCCAGGACAGTTAGGTGCATTCGGAGCATAATGGTACTTCACGACTGCCTCTTCTAATATGGCTTTGTTTCTCCTATACTTACCCTCTTTCTTAACAAAATACAAATACAAAATAGGGGATGAACAAAATTATAAAATTTGAGAACTGGATGGAATTTTAAGTATCATGTAGCCCATTTCTCAAATTTCTACAATGAAGAAATTTATGCCTAAAGGGGCTAAATAATCGGCTGCAAGTTTAATTCCGAGTAAATGAGCACATCCAAGCCCTTGATTTCTCTGCATTCTAAATCCTGTGCTTTTTTCCAAATGTACTAGAACTTCTGATTATGTGTATATCATTCCAATCAGATTTCTCATTTAACAGATTGCATTCAATAAAACTAGAATAATTATCTGAATATATATAGCTCCTCATTGTCTAGAATCGTATGCTTCATATTAATATCATTTGCTATTTATATTAACAACTAGGAAAATGAGAGCTTATTCACCAGTCTAAGATCTAAAAAAAAATATTGTCTCTGGAAGATTGTGGGTTTTTACCTTTCTTAATCTAATTTCAAAACTATAATTATTCAACGAATTTTATAGATAGCATTAAAATTCCCCATACAATTATTTAATTGAAATAATTTCATACAATTCCTTGAGTGACACTTACTAAACATAAATGAGTTGTCTGAATTATTCAATTTTACTGCATCCCACAATTTTTGCATGTACTTGTTAATAGTTCTGCTAACCATATGGAATGCCTCAGGTTGCTGCAGGGTATAACAAAGCCAGCATCTGTAGTTCAGTGGTATAAAACACGCCTATTGATTTGGGTTCTCAAATTTCAGTAGTTAAATCTCACCTTAATAAAGACGATTTTCTTCTGAATAATTTTTATACCCTGACAATATTAACTTTTGTGACAATGGGTAGTTAAATAGAACAGCACGTTAACTGTAAGCTGCAATTACTGTACCTTCAATTTGGAGAAAACTTAATTATTCTCACCAGTCTAAGATTAAACTATTTTGATTAAAGAAAGACACTGATATTTTATAATGTATTATTAAAATTAAGGCACAGGTTTTCATGGGTTTGGGTTAAAATTCTTTATGTAGATGAAAAAATGAGCACTACTGTAGACTTCCATAGACCACCTTTTTTTCCAGCAAGTCCACCATAGAAAAATCATGAAAACTATCCCATAGATCATAAAATTTAACAAAGGTCTACACTGAACCCTCTTACTATCAAATAGAAATTAACTTTGAAAGTGTATTCCAACATGCAACTATCTGTTGAGTTTTCTGAGGACCCTTAATTATATTTTGTATTACCTATACATTCTATCACCTAAATAAAAAGTTGTATTTTGATAGAACATCACTTATTAATAGTTTATGAGGTTTTACTGCAGATTCGCCACACTTTACAAATACCTCTTTATTTAATCATTAGAACAACTCTGTGAGGTAAATTCTGTTTTCAGCCCCATTTTACAGATAGAACAACTGAGGCTCAACAAGGTTAAGTAACTTTCCGAAGATACTGAACAGCGGAGCCTGGTAGTACTCAGCCCACCCAGCTGCAGAGTCTGCGCTCTGAGCCCTGTTCTGTGCTGTCTCTCAGGTTCTCTACCTTTCCTTCTTGTACTTCTCCTGGCCTCTGAGAGCATGAATTCATTTTTGAACAAGAGAGATTTCTTTGTCAAACGTTGAAAGAAAATAGAGTAGGTGGAAGGATCACGAGATTGAAAGTCTCTGATACAACCAGACATGCAAGGACTGTCCTCATTATTGAATGCCAAGGATAAAATTCCACTTGAAACACACGTTTACTGGAGGAAATAATTATGTGCTATAACTTCACACCTAGAAGACCTGCAGAAATCAGCATGCCTGTGGACACACGTATCCCAGAGCATATGTTCCAAACATGGAAGAGAGTGCTCAAGTTGCATCATGGGAATATAGGAAAGTTCCAGGTACTTACACCAAGATGCACATTGCCCTATATTTGAGATCAGAGATAAACATAAAATAGATTAAATACAGGAACCATAGAATTAAGATAACAGTACAAACCTATATCTCAGGGGTGTTGTCCACGACAACTAATGATTACAAGCAAAGGGAAAAAGACTTCTTCTAAATTGGAAAATAAACGTTTCCCAATAAAAATAAAATGCGTGAACAAAATTAATGCTTCATCATGTTAGTGAGGCGCTAAAGCAAATTTTTAAAAATATACAACTAACGTTATGGGTTATTTATTCTCTATAGAAATTTCAAATCATGTGAAGAATATTTAGAAATGAATTCAAGTTACACTGATACAGCCTCATGTACTGAGAAGAATAAGATTTGGAATTACAGCAAATAAAATTTTGAGCCCTAATCCAAGAGAAGACATTCTTGATAAAAACTATGACAGTCACTGGTCAAAGTGAGTCCTAAAGATCTGAAAAAATTAGTGCATCTCTAGAAGTATCTAATTTATTGATAAGGAAAGGCATAGAAATGAGGGGCAGGAAGTCCACTGGGTGCTTCCCACTAACTACTAACACAGGTTTTAAAACCCTGCATCCTTTGTCAGATAGACCATAATCAATCACCTTGGTGATCTGTTAAACCTCACACAGTCAAATATGGCATTAAGATGCTTGTATAAAGGTGCAAGTTAATTAGCAACATGACAACAGGTAAAGCGTCCTTTACAACTGATTCCATCAAAGCTTTCTTAAGGAACAGGACCGTCTGATATATTAACTCTTTAGTTAAAATTTAAAGCCAGTTGGGATGAGAGCATTTATTCTAACAGTTATTAATACTTCATGAGTGAATATTATTCTAAATTCCAAACTAGCAAAATTGATTTTTTGTAAAGTCCATGGGAATTGAATTTGCAAGTTTCACATAAATAGTTATGGGAACCGAAGTTGATGCAGCAAAAGAAAACCCGTTCTTTGCAGCGGTCCCCAACCTCTTTGGCACCAGGGACTGGTTTCATGGAAGACGATTTTTCCATGGTGGGGGTGGGATGGGGCGGGGGAGGCAGAGCTCAGGCGGTGATGTGAGCGATGGGGAGCAGAGCCTCTCACCTCCTGCTGTGCGGCCCCAGGTTCCTAAGTTTCATGGAAGACAATTTTTACCTGGACTTGGCGGGGGAGGGGGGTGTGGAGCTCAGGCAGTGAGGGGCGGACCAGTTTCTAACAGGCCACAGATTGGTACCAGGCCGTGGTCTGGGGTTGGGGTCGGCAGTGCAGGGTTTTCTTTTATGAGAATCACAATTTTTATCTTTTTCTTACCATTTATTTATTTATTTATTTATTTTGAGACAGAGTCTCACTCTGTTGCCCGGGCTAGAGTGAGTGCCGTGGCGTCAGCCCAGCTCACAGCAACCTCAGATTCCTGGGCTCAAGCGATCCTCCTGCCTCAGCCTCCCGAGTAGCTGGGACTACAGGCATGAGCCACTATGCCCAGCTAATTTTTTCTATATATATTTTTAGCTGACCATATAATTTCTTTCTATTTTTAGTAGAGACAGGGTCTCGCTCTTGCTCAGGCTAGTCTCGAACTCCTGACCTCGAGTGATCCTCCCGCCTCAGCCTCCCAGAGTGCTAGGATTACAGGCGTGAGCCACCGCGCTCAGCCCCTACAAGGTTCAATTTAGTGAGGAATGATGGCTGTATGAATGTGAGATCAGAGAAGGCATTTAAGGTAGACAATGTACCGTAAAGACTTTGATTTGGTAGAGAGGAAAAGAGAGGACACTACAGGTGGGGAAGAAAGTATACAAAGCCTTAAAGATGGGACTTCCCAAAGGACACAGAAAGCAGTATGCCATGGGATGGGGAAGGTAGGGAGCTTAGGAATTAGGAATTAGAATTCTAGAAGAGCAGCATGACATTTACAATACATATATATACATACAATATACACATGTGCATAATGTCTTAATTTATTTATATCTATTATGAAGACTCTGGACTAAATCACTGATTTGCTAACACATCAGAAATAAATAGGGTGCTTGCTAAAATTATACATTTCTAGGCCCTACCTCCTAAATGATAACTGCTAGGAGTGAGGCCTGGGTTCTTCAGTTGTATAAATTCCTTCCCAGTTCTGTCACTCTGCCATATTTGGAAATTGTTGGAACGTAATAAACTCTTCCGGCTTTAATATTTTAAGATCTCTATGTTTAGGGAAGAATAGGCAGAATTCTGAAGGTGAAAATTTGACATAATTTTGATGAGATTATAAATGGAGGCTCAGTGCAGTGGCTCACACCTGTAATCCCAGCAGTTTGGGAGACTGAGTTGGGAGAATCGCCTGAGGCCAGGAGTTGAAGCCTGGGCAACATAGCAAGACCCCATCTCTACAAAAAAATTTTAAAATTAGCTAGGTGTGGTGGCAGGCTCCTGTCATCCCAGCTACTCTGGAGGCTGATGTGGGAGGATCACTTGAGCTTGGGAGTTGGAGGTTGCAGTGAGCTATGATCACTGCATTGTACTCCAGCCTGGGTGACATAGTGAGACCGTGCCTCGAAAAAAATAAAACAAAAACCAAAAAGGAGGTTGAAACAACTTTCTGAAAAACAAAGTTAAAGAAGTTATTTATTGGCTACTATAAGAAGCCAAGTCTATTAGAAATTTCTTCATTCTTAACATATATTTTTATATAAATATATAAAGTTAGGCTGACATTACTTTTTAAGATGAAGAAAAAGAATATAATATAAAATTGTGTTGTTTATTTTGAATATTCTTGGAAAGAATGAATTAATACTATTTGTCTAAACTTGGTATTTATATATATCAATCAATGACATTTTGTTACATATCACCTAAATTTTTTTTAAAAAATTACTTCTGTTTCAATACATTGGCTTGAAAGATTTTATAAAGCCACTCAACATGTATCCTCAACATAATATTGTATATATAAATTTTTCAAAGACCTCTTAAGAGAAAATATATGTCACAACTGTATTGAGTGCTATATAACACATATTTTCTCAACCTAGACATGATTTTGTCAGTGAAAATTTGACTTAATGAGTGCTGCTTTCTAATGGCATTCTCTGCTGGATGCCATGGAGATATGCAAATGAAGTTAAAGACCTTGTCCTCATTCTAAGGGAATTTACAATATAATAGGGGAACAGAATGCAGATGAAAAGATGTAACAACACACGCAAAGATGACATGAAAAAAGGTACAAATTAATGTAATGCAAAACATCAGCGCTAAGAGAAATGGAATGATGAGTGTGGAGTAGAGCTATTTAAGTGGACTGGATGAGGAAATTTTATTTAAATGCATGTTTAAGAGAGGTATAAATACGAATCAAGAGAGAAATAGTGGAAAAGATACTCTATGCAGAGAACATCACAAGATCTCTGGACAACAAAGGAATGGAAGGAAGAGGAAGTAATTTAATCATTTGCTCAAAGAGATAAAACTTGTGCCCAGGCCAGGCCTGGTGGCTCACGCCTGTAATCCTAGCACTCTGGGAGGCCGAGGCGGGAGGATGGCTCGAGGTCAGGAGTTCGAGACCAGCCTGAGCAAGAACGAGACACCGTCTCTACTAAAAATAGAAAGAAATTAGCTGGACAACTAAAAATATATAGAAAAAATTAGCCGGGCATGGTCTACAGTCCCAGTTCTTCGGGAGGCTGAGGCAGGAGGATCGCTTGAGCCCAGGAGTTTGAGGTTGCTGTGAGCGAGGCTGACGCCATGGCACTCTAGCCCGGGCAACAGAGTGAGACTCTGTCTCAAAAAAAAAAAAAAAAAAAAAAAAAATTTAACCAATAACAAAAGCTGTATCTAACACAGAATATAACTGCTTGCTGTAATTTTGTTAAAGATATTGAACATATGTATAAAACCAGGGATATGAATTGCACTTTTTACCTATCAAAGATTTGTTATAAATTTGCTTACTTTTGATTTCAATTCCAATTTCAAAGTGGGAAAGTAAGATTTTTCTGTCAGGCTATTACATTTAAGTAATAATTCTGTATTTCTTTGCTTTTCTATGTCATATTGATTCCCTATCAGAAATTGTTTCAAGTTTATAATACTGTTTCAATTGGGGCAACAGGATGCCTATTAAGGTAAAGATTATATCAAGTTCCAGATGAGGGAAAATTTGGGAATTTCGGGTGCCCTCTGCCATATACAACAATGAGAACTGAGGTCACATTTGACCAGATTGTTCTGGCTTGAGTCACTTCAATGGCCCTACTGAGTTATACAAATGGTGAGCTGCACTCTTTGTCCTGAAGGAAGTTGTAACCAGACTGTTCATTTATTTGTTTGTTTGTGTAGTGTCTTAGCAAAAGCTACCTTAGTAGAAATGGTTATGGGAGAGGTAGATGAACCTGTAGGAGAAGGTTTTGGCTTTCTGGGAGGAAAAAAAGGAAAGTTCCCACCGTAACTGTTCCTACTTCTCAAAATGCAGCTTTGAAACGTCTTGCTGGTTATGTACCAACACGCGTAGACCACAATGGCATGGAGGAAGGCCCAGGTATGGAACCGATGAAAGAGTAAAGTAAAATAAATTGCCAATAGAAAAGCAGGATTCTGGACCAAAGACTGGAGTTCAGCAAAAGGGCCAAAGATCTTATCAAGGACGGCTGTCATGGGAGCAGCTTTGGTGAGCTACCAGGAGCTCTGCTGGACACAGTCAGTCTGGCCTGGGTGCTGGGCAAGGTGAACTGGAGAGAGCTGTGACGTTGGAGCTCAATGAGACAATTGCAGCCTAAATCAGACCCACATCAGCAAGGACCACCCAACAGCAGTGGGCCAACACCTGTTCAAACCCGCCTTGAGCAATGACCGTCCCACGGCAGAGAGAAGCTAAAGCAATAGTAGACTGAAGAGATTCCTGGGTTTTTTCTCCATTTAGCTTTTTGAAAAAGATTAATTCCTGATTGATTGCAAAAGGCCTTGGGATTCTTGAACATTTCAAAAATTGAGGATGTTTCAAGAGAATATAGACCACTTGATAATAGGTAGCTAGGTGCTAATACAGTTCATTGAAAAAAACGAAAGAGAAAGAAATGTACAATTATTCTACTCAAATTTGTAGATCATACATGATGTATTATGACATGCTTCCACACGTAAAAATTCCAAACATAATTTGATAAATACTTTATAAATAGTATTTTTAAGCCTTCAGTAAAGACATTTTTTTCACGAGTGAAATATATTTTAATTTCTCTATTTGTGTGTTTCTTACACTGAGAATAGTTGATTTTATTATTAATAAATATATACATGGCACTCTGAAGGCCACTGCTACTTTCTCCCTTGGATTCTCCTCACTGTTGTTAGTCAAATCTCTTTACTATCAACATTGGTATTTACCACCCCTCTGTCATTCATTTAGCCAACAAATATTTACTGAACACCTATTTTGTGCCACATATTGGGCGAAACAATGAGAACACAGAAAGCAAACACAGTAAACAGGGAGCTTATGGAGCTTGTTGAGTAAACAGTTGGCTCTGTCTCCTTTCTTCTTTCTTGCTTTCCTTCCTTCCTTTTTTTCTTCATTTCAGATCTTAAATCATAACTTCTCTCTGGTTCCCAAAAAGGATTTAAAATTTTATTTCAAATCATCAGTGATTGTGTAAAAGAATGGCTGAGCATATATGACTGGCTCAGCTCTGCCATATTGGCATCTACGACTTTCGTTGTTGAAAAACATTGAATTGTCAGCAAATATCACTGCACATGTTTTCGAGTCTGAAACCCGGGTTTGTGTATTTGTGAGTATGGACATAAACATGACAAGACCTGGAGGCTTTGGGTATTGCTCTTTTCAACAGCCTGCTGCCATGGCAACAGGACCTATTAGAGAGAAGCAACCTTTTCACCACAAATTTAGGTCCAAATGATTTTACAGAAAGGATAAAAAGGTACGTGGCAACTCTATCTTCCTCCATCTTTTACATGCAGTCATTTCTCAGAAATATGATCAGCATTTGAGACAACAAGTGATTAAAAATTAAAAGGCCCTGTGAGAGAGAAAAAGTCTATTCATATCGAGGATTTTGAAAGCTTAATGAAAGGTGAAAGAAAACATGACGGGACTGCAATCTTTAACATTTTTTACACAGTGAACAATCGATCCAAAGAATCAACTGAAGACTTAGATCATCATTTAGGAAACTGAAATGTTCGTCTTTAAGCGTTTGCACTTTGAGGTCTATGAAGAGCAAAAAAAGAAGTTTTTCCATTGATGTTGAAGAAATCCTGTATTTATAGTGTCATTTATTATTTGGGCTAGAAAATCAAATATGTAAATTTTGTTGAGTTCAGTTGATCAGAATCACTGGGCCAGGCAGCAAAACTCAAAAACTGGCTTCAATAGAAGCTGTCACAATGGTTAAATACAGTCAAGTGTATATTACATTTCTGGACTTAGTTTTACTAGGGGATTTGACTCAGGTTATGTGATTATTTGTTTTGCCAATGACTCTCCTTCAGAGATAACAATAGAGTATTTTGTTGATACATAATAATTGTACATATTAATATTTATGGCATACATGTGATATTTTGATATAGGCACACAATGTGCACCTCCATTACCTCAAACATTTATTTCTTTGTGCTGGGAACATTCCAAATCTTCTCTTCTAGCTATTTTGAAATACATTAAAACCATAAATTCTTGTTAACTATAGTTGCCCTACTATGCAATCAAACACTAGAACTTATTTTTTCTATCTAACTGTATTTTTGTACCCATCAACCAATCTATCTTCATACCCTCTCCCCACTACCCTTCCCAGCCTATGGTAACCACCATTCTACTTACTACCTTCATGAGATAAATTTGTTTAGCTCCCACATATGAGTGAGAACATGCAATATTTGACTTTCTGTGCCTGGGTTATTTTACGTCACATAATGTCTTCTGGTTCTATCCATGTTGCTGCAAATAACATGATTTCTTTCTTTTTTACGGCTGAACAATATTTCAAAATATATACTGCATTTTCTTTACCCACTCATCAGTTGATGAACACTTAGGTTGGTTCCATATCTTGGCTATTGTGAATAGTGCTGCAATAAACACGAGAGTTCGTATATCTCTTCAATATACTGATGTCCTTTCTTTTGGATATATCTCCAGCAGTGGGATTGCTGAATGATATGATAGTACAAGAATAGAGTAATTTCTGTAAGGAACAATGCAGAGTCTGTACAATGGATATTCAATTTTTTAACTTAAACTTAGAATGTAAATATATAGAATATAGATACACATGCAATCAACATCTAATATTATCTGATGGCCAAAGCAATATACACACATGCACATTTGTAAGTTATTTCTTCTTTTGAAAAATTTGTATTCATTTTATAGAGACTTTAGCACTCCGTGTAACCACTTTCTCAATTTCAAAACACACATTCAAACTTTACATAGAGTTAAATGAAACGTTAAGAAATAAATATGTTTAACATTTTTGCATCCTGGGCACAAAGACCTGGGAAGATGCAGAGACCAAAGAGAAAGCTAATCTCATCTCTTACTACCTATTTGGGGAGATGCCCTTGCCCCACAAAAATAAGGAGGTGAGTAAAAGGGTGATATATAAGATTAAATATGGTAGGTGGACCTAGGATTTAAAATTATAGTATTAGGATTTAGATGTGGAACATCAGAACCAAAGTTATGGTACTTTCAAATCACACCCCAGAAGTCTGGTCCATGGTAAAGAATGTCTAATGGCAAAAAAGCAATTTATACTGTTGTAATATATTTTTAATGAATGTCTTCCCCAACCAGAATGAATACTCCAGGGGCACAGAGACAGTGTCTACATCCAACTCACCATAATAACTGGCAGATAGTAAACATCCCACGAATAATTGTAGACTGGCTGAGGAGAGTAAGCCAAGTGCAAGAGCTACTTTTTTGCCAATTATTCAATTCAAAATTTTTAACCTTTTTTAGTTTGAAATAATATGAACATTTAATGGACAGAACTCCTTTGAGACCTAGAGAAGGACTACAAAGTTCTTGAGAAAAGTATTTCAGCAGAAGGACTTCCAGCTTGAACTGGAAGGGACAGGGAATATAAAATAAAATGAGGCTGTTGGACCTCCAAAATTCTACTACCACAAGGCAGAAAGATAAACTACTCTTCAGCACACATGCTCTACCTTACCTGAAAAAAGGATGACTCAAAGTGAAGAACCAAGGGATCAGACGATAGAGCCAAGAGCCATGAAGAATTATCCACAGGCCTTGAAACCTAGTAAAGGAGCTCTGGCTGGAGTTTGTTTCATAACCGCTTTGGGCCAGTGACTCCTTTTGATCTTCCATTTCCCCTCTTTTTGGACTAAAATGTCTTTCACTGTTATCCTATGTCTACACCACCATCATATGTTTGGTGCGTTGGAAGCAGATAGTTTCACAGGCTCACAGATAGAGAGGAATTATACCCCAGAAACTGTCCTTAATAGATTACATTCAGGAACCTCATCCACACCCGGAGGTGATATAGGTGTTGACACTTTGGACTTTGAACTGATGCTATCATTGGATGAGATTTTTGGGAATCTTGCAAGGGGATGAATGTATTTTAAATGTGGGAAGAATATGAATGATTGGGGGCCAGAAGGCCAACTGTAACATACAGATCCTAATTGGGTCCCCAGCTTGACACCCCATAAATCACCTCTCCTAGAGTATGGATGGGACCTGTGACTTGTTTCTAACCAACAGAGTACGACAAAGGTCATAGGGAAAAAGAGAGAGAAAGATATACATGTCCTTACTTTCAGATATCTTTCCTGTATTTAATAAAACAAATTTAAGGAAAACATGTAACTTCTGAAAGCTTTCCTATTCGTTTGCTATTTATTTTACCCTTATTTAAACACTTTAATTTGCTCTCCCTAAATTATAGAGCCTATTTTCTTTACTTTCTTCCTCTCATTCTCACTTTCAATGACAGCCTAAGATGCTCTGTCTTTAAATAGGAAAAAGGTTGCATAACCTTTTATTAAAAGATGTTTCTTGACCTAAGAAAATTCCGTATGTATACAGGTATCTATAAACCCAACTGAATAAAGAGGGCCATATAGCTATGGCGCTGAAAGCTGTAATGCTAAGCCAGAGAGCTCAAAACCTGATTCCATCTCGTCTCTTCCTTTTTCCCTAATAGAAAATTAATTAGATCCTTGTATCTTTAACTGAACCTTTGTTCAGCTATATCTTTTATCTTATCACTCGGTCTTCTAGTTTTCAAATACAGTCCATCAATATTGCATCTTTTTTTTTTTCCTGTTTATTCTATAAGCATTCAGGCCCAGACCCAGCCAGAACTCAACAATCTGAAAAAGAGAAAAACTGACCTTGTTCAAAAGAGAGGTTTCTAGGAGACAAAAAGTCCCCAAGTATCTGTATAAAGAAAATCCTTGTACAGTATTAAATGCACAATAAAATTATTAATAATTATGGCAAAAGAAACAAATTTGCTTTGGTGTATTCCAAAAATCCCATCCTAGCTTTCACATGGAATAAGATGTTACAGAAAGGAACCTCTGATTGACCTAAATTTTATATTTCTTTCTCTTGTGTCATTTTTCATCTGAATCATCCTTTTTATCTTTTGCATTTCTCTTAGGGCAATTTCATCACATCTTCCATTATTCCTCATTCCTATATTTTTTGCAAAATTCATGCAGTAGCAACTTGATACGCCTCATTAACCCAACTTTCTTCTTTCAGAATCAAAATCTATTTCTGCTAAAGAAAGGCCTGAGTTCCTCATGTGAAAGATCTGGAACTTTCACAAAAATTTAGTAATCTTAAGCGGGCCTGATTTCTATGGCTATTTTAGGAGCACACCAAAAAGCTAAAGTAAAAAAAAATTATTATTAAGCATCCTTTTAAGTTGAAGACCATTATTTACATAATTTGTATGTGTGGAGCACTCACAGTAAACATCATATCTGGGTAATAATTTTTCAAAGAATTTATCCATTTCATCTAATTAATTATATTTACTGGCATAGAGTTATCTGCATATTCTCTTATCCTTTTAAAATATTTATAAGATCTGTGGTGATATTCTTTCTTTATTCCTGATGTAAGTATAACTTATACCCCCTCTTTTTATTTCTTGATTAGGAGTTAATCAATTTTGTTGCTATTTTTAAAACAAGCAGCTTTTAACTGCTAAACTCATCAATTGTATTTCTGCTTTGCATTGATATTACACCTTTCTTCTTGTATAATACAAGCATTTTTAAAGCTGTAAATTTCTCTGTAAGGACTGATTTAGCTGCATTACACAGATTTTTATAATTTTGGGCTTTTATTATTAGTTAAAATATTATCTAAATTCACTAGTGAGTTCTTTCACCCATGGTAATTTAGAACTATATTATTTACTTCCCAAATTTGGGGGATTTCCTAAATATTTGATATTCTCACTGAATATGGAAGTCTGGCTTGATAGTTTTCTTTCAGTATCTTTAAGATATTGTTCTACTGTCTTCTGGCTACCACCATGACTTTTGATGATAAGTAATTTGTATTCTTGTTTCCCTGTAGGTAGTATGTCTTTTCTCCCTGATAATATTTTATCTTTATTTTTAGTTTGAATATGATGCACCTGAGTGTGATCTGGTGTTTTTTTCCAGCAGTGAGATTTTTAAATTTATAAATTAAGATCTTTTGAGCCATTATTAATATTTTTCCACTCCAATTAACTATATGTTAGACTTTTCAATATTGTCCCACAGATTCTGAGGCTGTGTTTATTTTTTTAAAAATCTTTATTCTTTTTATTCTTCAGATTGAATAATTTCTATCAATCTACTTTCAAGTTGAACGATGATTTATCATCTCCAATCTTCTGTTAAACTCCCAGTATTTTTTTCAGACATTTTGTATTTCAGTTCTATAACTTCCAATTGGTTCTTTTTCATAGTTTATATTTATTAGCTGAGATTTTCTACTTATTAGCTCATTGTGGCCACATTTTTCTTTATATCCTCAAACATAGTTATAATAGCTGCTTTAACATACTTATCTGATAATTCTAACATCTAAATCACCAAAGAGTCAAACTTTGTTACCTTTTCTCTTGAATAAGGATTGTATTTTCCTGTTATTTCATGAGTCTATTAAATTGGAATCATATCCTGTGAGTGATATATTGTAAATATGTATCATATCTTTTCAGTGAAATTGCAAAGACTCTGGATTCTCTTACATTCCTCCAAAGACTATGGGGGGATAGTTGTTGTTGTTCTTTTGTTGTTTTAGCAGGTAGTTAATTTGGCTGAACTTACACTCTAAATTCTATATCCCTTATGGATTGATGCAGCTGAAATCCTGTCCAGTTATTTTAGCTTTAGCTGCTCCATACATGTGCAATTCATGGGTCAGCCAGAGATAGGAACCTATTTTATATTCAGAATTTGGGGTGTACTTCAGCTAATTTTCTCTTTTCATATATTTTCTCCCTGTATTAGTTTCCTAGGGCTGCCATAACAAAACATCACAAACTAGGTGGCTTAAAACAAGAAATTTATTCTCCTATAGTTCTGGAAGCTAGACTTTATCACATTTGCAAAGATTCTGTTTCCGAATAAGGTCATATTCACGGATTCTGAGTGGACATGCATTTTTGGTGGACACTATTAATCCAGTACATTCCCTTACTTTCTAGGTGCTGAGGCAGCTTCACACTCTGTCCTCTGAGTCATCAAGCCATCAAGACTGCAGATTTGGGAGGAGGAGGTGGGGGGGGGGGGGGCGGGGGGAAAGACCGTAGATTTCTATCCAAATTTTAGCTGCTACTTGCATCACTGAGTGGGCCGGCCCTCCAGCAAAAAAAAATAAACACAAAAACCAGAAACTTCATAAGGCTGTTCCCTTCTTCCAAAAAATTAAATTCCCTTCAGATTTTGTCTGCTTTCATTAACTCTACCATCCCTATAGTAGCTTTCTTTTTAAATATTCTTTTCTATAGTTTATAGTTATTCTCAGTGAGAGGGTTGGTCTAATAGGAACTAATTCCTCACAACCAAAGTGGAATTACCTGTTTTTCTAACCAATTAAATGGGGGGAAAATGATATTAAGAGTTAACAGTATGCTGCACGTTAGAAAATGAATATGAGTTATATTTTAAAACCATTACTTTATCTCTAACATGTTAAATCGTTTTTCCACATGAGACAGCCAAATATTTTGCTAACCAACAGTATGCATGGTGTCTGATGAATAGATATTAGTAATAGTAACACATTTGTTATCTAATGTTTCAGTTACTCTTCTAAGTGCTTTATCTATATTATCTCAGTAAATCTTCACACCAACACTACAACTTAAGCAGTTGCTTTACAGATGAGTAACTCTCATTTTACAAATGATTAAACTGAGCCCCAGGGAGGGTAAGCGATTTGTCGAAGCTACACAGATAGCATATGGTAGAAGGAAACAGCCCCTGAATATAACCACGAAGCTATCCTGACTCCTAAAAACACAAATCTTTGTCTCTGCCACCATTCTGGATGATTATTGACCACAGAAAAACTGTTATTTGTAAGGCTACATTTGTCTAATTTTTCCTAATTTTTTAGTACATTGTATGAATCAAAAAAGTAAATAGAACTAAATAACATCGTGTAGGATTTTAGTCAATATAATAACTTAATTTCAGAAACAGATTTTATTTCATAGTTTGTAATTTTTTTAGTATGTATGATTGACATATCAGAAATTCTTTACACATTTAAAGTAAGCTCCGGAAATCTCGGACTTACACATTCTCCTTTTCAATCTCTTGTCTGCAAGGCAAGAAGTAGATTCAATCTAATAAGTGCATACTCCTCAACAAGTTACGTTACATTTTGTGTTCTAACTTTTAGCAAGAAAAAAACTGTCTGTGTGTGTCTCCACTGTTTGCTCTTATCATAAACACGACATGCTGTAAGACATGAGGAAGGGCGTACTTAAGCAAAATAGTTATTTCCTTAACTCGACTCACCATGGCACCCTAGAGATTGATACTGTTACTGATTTCACAGGTCTCTGGTGCATGTGAATTTCCATGAGATTCTATTCAACTGGGGTAACTCAGAAGAAAGAACAATGTCCCTCTATACAAGGTGGGTTTTGCATTGTCCCACACGTAGCCTGCTGATGGCCGTGGACGGCAAAGTCATCTTCATTAGACGGAATTTAATAGTGAATCAAAGTTCTTGCGGAGAATAGACTGATCTAAACTTTAGCCTCCCTTGGGTCCTCGCTGAAAGATTAGAGAGAAAGAGTAGGGCCTTAGTAAGTTGAAGGTATCAGATTGTTTTTCACTAATAGTTCTCTTGTAAAACTCTGAAAAACCACCCAGTTTAACCCTTTAAAAAAAGAGAGAGAGAGAGAAAAGGGTAGAAACTCAGATAGCAGACCACGGGCATTGATTTCATTGATTTTTTGGAGAAGTGCTGTTATCCCTGCAGCAAATTCCACATTTTGAGTATGTACACAGGACCAAAATTTTCCAGCAAAAGTAAAACAGTTTTCCTACTACATACAATCATCTATACCCACTGCCACAATGCTATCACTTCAATAAAGAATTTTAAAAATGTAATTACCATTCGGTTTTGCTTTTAGTTTTGGTCTATGATTGGAGATTCTAAAACTCAACCTAAGGATGCAGTTCTTTGATAAAAATCTTTTTTTAAAATACTAGGAATCCAGGAAGAGTTAATGGTGGGGAATAAAGGAGCAGCAGCAGAGGTAAAATGCATCACCTGGTAACCGCCCGGCAGGATCAGACATAGTTAACAAGAAAAAAGGAAGGAGAAACAAATGTGTCAGGTGATCTTTAGTCTAAAGAAATCTCTGTTGGGCAACTGGGCATTTTGCTCCTTGCCTTTTATTTCCAACTTCCTTTCAAAGAATTCGTTAAGTAAAAAGAGAGATGATAGCAGCTCAATATATCAAAGCTCAGTTATCAGTTGGCTTATTCTAGTATCTTCAGTCTTTTGTGGGTACCTTATGATGTGTTGTGTAGTAACACTGGAAAGTCAATCTTATACCAGCAATTGCCACACAAATGTTAAGGAGTCCGAAAAAAAAAAAAAAAAATCACAAAATAGAAATTGTTACTCTCTTGGGTATAAAGTGGCACTGATAAGAATTAATGTTGGGAAAAAGATTTGGATAGGTTTTTTTTTCCTTTAGGGGGAGGAGACAGGAGAAGGGATTGACTTATTGTTCAGCAGGGTGAGAAGGAAGGCGTAAGAGAAGGAAAAGGCACAATGGAGAATTTTCCATGATCAACTCTTTAGCATTGGCTATGATCATGTTGTCCAAGTTAAAGACGACAAAAATAAAGAAACGCTTACTACCACTAAAAAGAAATCTATTTCCTTTTATGAAAGATTTTATTTTTAAAAATTCCTAGGAACTATTAAAAATTAAACCACATTTTTAAATTAAACTTTTTAGGAGGCAAATGTCATGCTTTTGCTAAATCTCTAAGAGAAAGACTTTAGCAACTGTTGAAAGACCGTAGACTAGACTAGCCAACAGTCAACGTTCAGAAAACAATGGCACAAAGGTACTATTTTCGTAGGCGTGGGCAAGATTAAAGATAAACAGACTTAGGGACGATGTCTTCAAGAATCGGCACTGCCTCTTTCGCAAGCCCAGGGCGCAGATCAGAGCAAAGACAAGAAGAAAACCAATGGTGTGAGTTCCAAATGCAGAACAACCCACCAAGATGGTGAAAGAGAAATCACTGTCCATCCAGAGGGGAGAAGGAAGAAAAGAAGGCCCGATCACAGACTTCAGCACACAAGGAGTCGATTTCCTATATCTAAGATTTTATTCCTCCTCACTGTAGCCTCAGTCATAATGGATCACAGGTTTAACACAACCCACCATTAAGAAAAATGTTTTAGAAAGGGAATGAAAAGACAAGGACAGAAAAGATGTGAGAAGAGTTTCTTTGCGAAGGACTTTATCTGTAACAATGACAGGAGTAATCTGTTTTATTCTAGCTAACCACACTGATTCTTATTTTTTTTATTTTGGTCTATCTGTATGAAGCAGTATCTTTATTTTGCTACATCTGGATGAGGTAGTACGATGCATTTTCTTCAAAATCACTTTTGTTGTACTCCTTGGAATGTTTTAACACTGGGCAGGGTTATATATTTATTGTAGTCTGAAAATACTTTCTTATCAGGAAGGACCATATTGCAATGAAATTAACATCGATGTGAAATGCTTCCTCAGGGGAAAGAACATAGCTCATTATTATAACATTTTAGAACTGACAAGGACTGAAGATCAAGCTTAAAACTTTTATTTTATAAATGAGGATGAAAACCTAGAGACAGTTGTAATTTTTTCACAGCAACACATTGCTGGTTTTTAGCAAAATTATGACCAGAATCCAGGTTTCCTGACTCTCCATCTGGTTTTCCTACCTTTCAATGGTGTAGTTCCTACTTCTATTCCTGTCATATAACAGTATCCAATTTCCAATTTTGCTTCAAGGAAATAATTAATTCCTTTCTAAAACTGCCAGTACAAAAGTATACTGAGAAGGTATAGCTACTGCCTTAATATTTCTCAACCAAGGGTTGAAGACGTTCTGCAAGGTAGAAAGGAGTGTCCTTGTGGACGTGTCAGAAGCTTCTAGACTGCCTGCACTTAGCCAGCATCTCTCTGTGGATGAGAAGCTTTGGGTCTCTAAGTCCATTGACCAACTGTGCATTCAGACATTCCAGCTCTCTGAACCTCAGGTTTTCTTAGACAAATTCAGTTCATGATTTTAAAAAGACTTATAAAAGAAAAAAATGTACCTTGCTGTGTTTTTTTTTTTTTTTTTTTTTTTTCCCAACTCCATAAAAGAAATTTTCAGGGCTCACACGAAGTTTCCCGGACGTAAATCAATTTATCTGACCTTTGGTTCTACTTTACCCTTTCACCGTCACGCAATCACTTAATCTGATCACTTGTTTTTCCTATTTCCTCTTTAATGCCTGCGATTTTTATCCACACTGTCTTGCTTTATTATATTTCCCTGGAGTAAGCAATGACATATAAACACAGGAGCCAACCTTTCAGGCAGGTGTCCGCGTGCTGTGTGCTTACAGACAGGTCACTGAGAGTCCATGCAAATTAGGACACTTTGCTGAGCTGTAGAATTTCATCTGGAGGAGCAGGTGCGTTGCAGAAGAGAACTATAAACGACTCCGTTTGAATGATGGCTGTTGATGTTTCTCGGTGCTTTATTCTCACTGTTGACCTAATGGGTCATGTTATTGACATCTGAACTCCATAAAAATGGTCGTGGAAACCTCCTGTGTCTAATGTCCCACTAGATGGGGCGTTGATCTTCTTAGGACAGAAGATCACTGAATGTTCTACCACTAGTCCTCTCAAAATAAAGATCTACAAATTTTATCAAGAAAATAATTATTCAAGGAACATAGGAATATAAGTCCTTTGGCCTCTGGCAGTAAATGCTTAAGAACATTTTAGTCTTCTACTATACAAGATTATAAAAGTAAAATAAATCAATGCAAATTAAAACAGAGGTATCTGGCATGCATGTAAATAAACACATCTGTAGTCAGAATAGTATTCTATTTTTTAAATACCCACCCATAAAAATTTTAAGGAGAGAAATAGACATACATCTTTCTAGAATTTCTTAACTTCTCACTTTTCGTGAGGTTTAAGTTGGGAAAACCTGCAGTTTCCAAATGCTTATCTGTGGCGTGGTGTCAGTGTGTGGCAAAGATTTAGGCAGTCTATATTGGAAAGAGAAAAATAATATTGACGGGTTAACATAGCCGACGTTATATTTCCCAAACATTATTTATCTCGTAAGTAGTCTCATATAAAAAGAAAATATATTCTTCTTATAAGTGACCTAATGAAAACCTGTGATATCGTTTCCTTTCTCCTAGAGGAAAAAGCATGCCAATTTTTCTTTTCTTCTTCTTCTTGGAGAAGGTACAGTCTATTCTGGAGATATTCACTCATCCCATGTTCTAACTGACAAATCTCTGATTTTAAGCATTTGACCATGACAAAGTCACGGGTAAATTTAGTGAATGGTACACCCTGCTGGCTATTTCCTTCTCAATCTATATCAATAGCAGTTCCATCAATCAGGAAAATAGCTAGGAAAGCAGACACTGCTCTATTAGGTATTGCAATCAGAAAAGCCAAGGAATTCTTACCCATAGGAAAATGGCTCAGAGGCTGCTGCAAAACCTCACATCTACAGAAGCCCGTGTCTGCCTCCTTCTGCAGAGAAAGGAAGCCATAGCTCCCACTCCTCTTCCGCCTTGCAGACCTTGCCATGAACACATCTCCTAGCGGAAGTGAACCCAGTGTGTGGCTGGCAGGGATTTGGGGAGTGTAGTTCCCCAGTGTCCCACGACCCCATACAAAGGCAGAGACAGAAGGCCAGACGGACAACGCTAAATTGCCACTGACAAAAGGTGATGTGTCGACAGGAGGTAGGATGGAAACAAATTCTTTTCCAGTGACATTGGCCAGAGAGTTTTAAGCTGTGATTTAACAGCTCCTCTTACAATTACTGCGGTGGATGATAGTTATGATCCACGCTCAGTTATCCATTTATGGTATTTTGCTCTTTGATCTCCCCACTCCTATTGCCTTGACCACTTGGATAGAGAGTTTAAATTTCAATTACTTAGATAAAAATCATACATTAAATTACATGTTTTATATGTACACATATTCTGTGAATTTCATTGCTCAAGATTTATCCCTGTCTCCCCATCTTCTTACAAGTAATAGTCAGAATTGCCTTTCTTTACTTTTTTTGTTTGTTTGTTTTTTGGAAATAGAGTCTTGCTCGTTCACCTGGGCTGGAGTGCAGTGGCATCATCATAGCTCACTGCAATCTCAAACTCCTGGGCTCAAGCGATCCTCCTGCCTCAGACTCCCGAGTAACTGGGACTGTAGGCATGTGCCACCGTGCCCAGCCAATATTTCTATTTTTAGTAGAAATGGGGTCTTGCTGTTGCTCAGGCTGGTCTTGAACTCCTGGCCTCAAGCAATCCTCCCACCTCAGCCTCCCACAGTGCTAAGATTATAGGCGCAAGCCACCGCACCTGGCTCCTTTCTTTATCTTTTACATTGGCTTCCCCCTAGTATGTATTTATCCTCCTTCCAAAAAAGAGGAGGAGAGAAAAAGGAGATAGAGGTGGCTTAAAATAAAAAACACAGAACAAAATGCAATAAAATAATGCCCATTGTGAGCCAGCACCGTACTAGTAGCTTTACCTGTTTTTCATTCAGTCCTCACAATACTCCTGTGGATTTTGTTTCCTAAATAAATAGAACCAAAAATTACTAAGGCAGAGATAAAAAAAAAAAAAAAAAAAAACCAAATAACAGAGAGAGCAAATGATTATTAGATCAGACACTCGGATTCAGGAGAGTATCCCAAGTAATCATAAAACTTGCGTCTGAGCTTCTGAACACCTAAGGCGGAAATATTGCAACAGGGATGCAGGATGCATTGTGGACTGTACTACTAAAAGTCTCAGGGTGTCAAGGACAGGGTGAGAAATTTTCCCATTTTTTATTATTAAGAATATAATGTTTGGCAGAACATGTTACATTACAGCAAAGAGCTTACTTGAAAAAGCAAAGACATGGACTAGGGGTTAAAACCTCCAGGATTCTTGTCCACTTGCCCTTCTTCACCAAGGCCAAGTGAGTTCAGTTAAATTTAATGCCACAAACGTGTTTTGAGAACTTACTGGGTGCGATGCATTGTGCTGGAAGTGACCGTGTGGGTTGCAAAGATGGTCCCTGCCCCTGAGGTGTTCACAACTATTGGGAAGCAAGATGAAAATACAATCAAAGTAACTCAAGGCAGACTGTGTGCAACTAACAAGGAGGAGAGGAAGAACTGGAGCAGGAGAGATTGCCATGAGTTGACGGATGACTGAAAAAAGCCGTGGGGAGGAAACGCCATTTGAGGTGTAAGGATTTTGACAGATGGAGATGAAGTGAGGGGCAAGCCCAGACAGGGGGCTGGACTGAACGAAGGGAAGAGGTTGAAGAACTTGCTAGAATTAGACTAGAAACAGGTACCACAAACTCAGATGCCTACAGTAATGAAAAGGAATGAAGCAGCCCACGTGAGGTCTGTGGCCAACAAAAGAATGCACGACACGTCTAAGGAGACAGCCCTGGTGACAATGCTGGCCCACTGCTGTCAGAGCTTCTGATCGCTCAAAAGAAGGTGGAAGTCCATATTCTCAGGTACAACTTCAATTTTTAAATGTTAGCACCTAATTCAAAAATAAAGAAAAACTAAACGCTTGTGGAGATCAAATAAAACACATCTACAGCCCATATATGTCTCAACGGCCATCCATTTGCGACCTCGGGATCAGATGCCCTCTAAGACTCCACCCAACTGAGGCATTCCAGTTTCAATCATGAGCCTCATTCTCATTGAGTAATATATATTTATCTTTGAGAATTCTGCATATCAAGCAATACCTTAGAAATTTTCTTCCTATTAATTATGTGTCTTTGAATTCCTTCACACATCATTGTAGAGTTCTCAAGATTTCCATTTGCAAAAGGCCTAGAGGGACAAGAAGACATGACAAGGGGAAAATGAGAAGAAGATAATCAGACATGCAAATATAATAGACATTTAACAATATAACTAACATTTCTCCGTCTCTTAAGACTGAAGATGGCTCCTTTTGTTTATTTTTACTAGCTGGGGGAAAAAAAATAACAAAAAATTTTTGTAGTAGAGGAAATGTTGATTTTTTCCAGAACAATAACTATTAACAACCTTAGAAAACTAATATACCCAATGCATGTGGTTATTTAAAATCCAGTTTACTGTTACGTATAAAATACCGCCTTACATTTGTAGATGTTTTTTATTATCCCAAAATCTCTTATCAATGAATAATTGCTCCCAAACTGTGATCATGTCCTGTAAGATGACAGGAAAAAAAATAATAATAGCAGAGCACATGCCAAGAAGTAGAATGAATGCCTAAAAAGTAGCTTTTGTACTATTTTGCTTACAAACAGTTTTAAACTATGAAAAATATTAGACTTCTTTGGGCAAGAAAATGAACAAAAGAAGCAAATAATAATGTAAGCCATTATATAAAGTTTCCACTTTCCATCAAACTGGCCAATTGTCTATGCTAATACTTCTGATCACCTAGGTCTTACCTAGTGGGAAAGACACTTATCTGAGTCGGAAGGTAGGAAAGGACTTCTTGGGACACTCTCTTTTAAGAGTGTCTCTGTAATAGTGTTACATACTCTTGGAAAACAGTTCAAACTAGCACTTGGGTAGATATTTGAGTTGAGATTTTCCCAGCAGTGGTGCTTTTCCAATAACGTATTACAGTATCTAATGGAACATAATGAAAAAGATTAACAACAAAATCGACGATTTCAGAAAAAGAAGCAAAACCCACCTGACAGTATTCTCTTTGCTTGAGTTACCACTTCACAGAACAAGCACACAGAGAATGTACGCAAGCACACATACTTTCAGCTTCAGAACAAAGAAGAAGAATCTAAAAAGGTAAAAATGAAAATGTGTGCTGTTCTACTGCAATGTAACCGAGAGTTATAAAGGATCTGCGAACAATATTGAGTTTGCAGGAGCACAATCGCATCACGAAAGATTTACCTTCACTCGGCAAACTCAATATAGGGCAATAACAGTCTATTACAAGCTGAGCAAGACGACATCAAAGGAATGTTTAAAAGAACTCGACAGAACCTTTAAATCAACACAATTGAGTTATCTTCCCCCAAAGGAAGCTCCATGGGAGAGCTCAGAGCAGGATTTTTCAAGAGGTATTACTAATTTACCATAAGTTATATTTAATACATTTTTAAAATGTAGTTTGTGATCTCGCTCCACTTTTTAGAACACAGAGCAATAAATTAAAAGAGAAACAATCCCCCAAAGAGCAAGAGACTGGGAGAAATAAAAATGACAATAGTTTTATTCTTTGGGGGCTAACACTTGAAATAATCTTTCCACAACTGAAATACTCTCCTGATTTCAACAAGGATCTCTTCTTTTCTGATTTCAATAAGTCTTCAAATATGAACCGAGAGGAATAATAGCAAAAACATAAAATTAATCAACATTAAAATCCTGTTAAAAATGGCAACACTTATCATAATATGTTAGAAAAATGATTTTAAAAAGTCTCCAAAGGCCGGGCGCAGTGGCTCACGCCTGTAATCCTAGCACTCTGGGAGGCCGAGGCGGGTGGATCTCTCGGGGTCAGGAGTTCGAGACCAGCCTGAGCAAGAGTGAGACCCCGTCTCTACTAAAAATAGAAAGAAATTATCTGGCCAACTAAAATATATATATATATATACAAAAAATCAGCCGGGCATGGTGGCACATGCCTGTAGTCCCAGCTACTCGGGAGGCTGAGGCAGGAGGATCGCTTAAGTCCAGGAGTTTGAGGTTGCTGTGAGCTAGGCTGACGACACCGCACTCACTCTAGCCTGGGCAACAAAGCGAGACTGTCTTAAAAAAAAAAAAAAAGTCTCCAGTAGAAAAGTAAGCAATTTTATTTTGCCTTGTATAACTAAAATGAACATTTAAGAGGTTGAGATTCTTATTCAGGCCATGGCAGAAATGATAGTAGAATTTATGGTGGAATAGTACTGTTGATTGTTGGCAGTTCTTAGACATTTTCTTAGCATTTTACTATTTTCCCATACATTCCTATTTTTAATTTATATAATAGCATGTTTAGTTTACTTAGTTTAAGTAAGATGTTACTTTTCTACATACAAAAAGATATTACTTTTCTACATACATAGCAAAGACTTTGTTATTATAAATGTTAGTCTAAACTCATACATTTGTGTTTCCCATGAAGATAAATGGAACTATTAGGTATTACCAAAATGTCTACCATCTATTAATGTCTGATATTTGCACACAGAAAGTGATAAATTTCTATAGGACATTTACAGAACTACTCCTCTAATCCTTTCAAAAGTTATAACCCTTTTTGCCTTTTCTGTAGTATTCTTGTTTTGGCTTAGCTATCCTTATTAATACCAGAAATATCTATGCAAAAAGGTTTTAAATTCTAGATAAATTATATCTATAATGGCTTTTCTGTACATGAATTTTCTCCTTTAATGATGAAATCACACCCACAACAGGTGCATGAAATGCCCGTAACACATGGCATTTGGGGGAAGTACTAGGGTTTGTCCCTTTTGATATAGAATGGTTTTATTGGTGTCATATTCTAAGATTTTATAATAAATCAGACTGTATATGGATTTATACTTATGTAACTGGTGTTAGAAAATATTTAATTTATGTTTATAATGCTTTTAATTTTATAACCAGCTTCCTAAATTTTTTTTACAACTGACATCTAGAATTTTCCATTGACAGATAATTTTTTTTCTGATATTTGAATTATGCGGCTGCTTTTCTTTTTCAAACCATGGCTCTTTTTGTTAAGTCCGTTCATACCAATATTGTAAATTAAAAGACAACATTCTGATTCATATTTATTATAATATTGCCTGGGAAATAGAAAACTAATTTCATCAGTTATTACATACTTTTGGTGAGTTTCTCTGGAGTTCTTTCATTTGAAACAATTGCAGCAAATAGGATAGAATTTTCATGTTTAGATGTGATTAGAACATGTATTCTCAACATGTGTTGACAGGTTTATCGAGGTTTGCTTGTTTATAATTGCATACCCAGTTCATTCAAATCACCACTGGGAATTCTAGTTTTGTTCTCTATCCATTCAACTTAAATTAAATGTATCACTAATATCCAATGTCCAACAATAAGCATATCATATGCATTTCCATTCTCATAAAAACAGCCACACTGATGTTTGTTCACTAGCTGATGTCAGTAAGTGGTTAAGAGAATTGAACCTCTACAGTCAAACTTGGGTTTAAATTGCTGATAAACTATTATAGTTAATAGTTGTAAGACTATCCTCAGTTTTTCTTCTATAAAACAGATAGCAATGATATTGATAGGATTGCTGTAAGGATTAAATTAGATACTACTTACAAAATGTCTGGCACTATGGCATATAATATGTACTCAAGAGATGTTAGCTATTCTTATTGAAAAACTATGTTCAAAAATGCTCTGATACTTCCAATCAGTGTCACGAGCATGATAAAGTTTTATCCAGCCAAAGAGCCTACTGGCTGTGATAAAACAAAATAAGAATATTGACTCTTGTGCAGAGATTATGGAACCAACACCTGTCGCCTAACAGTAGTGGGACGCATATCACATCTCAATGAATGAGTAACCACCATAAACAGCCATCACCGTCATAAGGCAGTTGGTTCTATAATCTAGACCTGTTTAAGAATTGGACCACATCACCTGTTGACTATATAATAGCTATTCAGGAGAGTGATATAAAATTCAGTCCTAGTGGCTGTTATGACATGATTGATGTAGGTATTGCATTCCAAGTTCTGCCTTCTGAGTGCCTGCTTGAAGGACATTTTAGCAATGATACTTGGGAGTGTTTGAGTATTAGGGGTTATACTAGTATTAGTATTCAGTATTAGTCGGGGTTCTGCAGAGAAAAAGAACCAGTAGGAGAAAGAAAGAGACAGGCAGACAGAGATATGAGAGAAAGAGAGATAGATGATAGATATAAAATGAGATTTATTATAAGGAATTGGCTCACATGATTATAGAGAATGAAAAATGTCACAATCTGCCATGGGCAAGCTTGAGACCCAGGAAAGCTAGTGTGGGAGTTCAAAAGCCTGAGATCTGGGAGTACTGAGAACAGGAGAAGGTCAAGGTTCCAGTTTAGGCAGAGAGGGAATTCAACCTTCTTCCACATTGTTGTTCTGTTCAGTCCCCGAATGGATTGCGTGATGCCCGTCCACACTGGGGAGGGCCGTCTGCTTAGCTCAGCTCACCAACTCAAAGGCTAATCTCTTCTGGAAACATTCTTACACACTCAGAAATAACGTTTAACCAGATATCTGGACATCGCATGGCCTAATCAAGGTGACACATAAAATTCACCATCACAGGGTCAAGCACTATCAATTTTGACTATTTAAACCTTGGCCTGTAAAAAAAAAAAAACTACTATTCAATGTTATCCAGCTCATCAGTACTTTCAATTAAGGTGCAGAAGAGAATATGGCTATTGTCAGAAAGAGAAAAATTCGTAGCAAAAATGGCTTACTAGAAATTTTTTAAAAAAATAGGTCATACTCTTTCATTAATGAAGCTTGAAAGAAAAATAAATAAATGTTTTATTAATTTTATTTCAATATTTAGTATTAATTGGCCAACTTTATTCTTGAGTTCTATTTGGGAATATTGCTGCTCTTGGACTTGTAAGTATCCCTTTTGTCCTTAACCACTTCCTATAAAGTGGAAGAAGTAGATCATCATTTCACTGTTTCCAGGTGGGCTGCCTAGAATAATTGTCATTCTATCAGTGGCACAAAAAAAGCTGTCAGTTAACACTATCTTAGTACTTTCATAGTTTATTTAACATATATTTATCTCTTTCATTTGTGATTTGGGCTTACTATGAGTCTACTATTTTACTTCAAATTCCCTATAGACAGAATTCAAATTTTCCACTTTTTCTCGCTATTTCCTCAGTCCTGGGTACTGTGCTCTTCTAAAGCACCTAAATAGTGGTGAACAACAAAGGATAGATCTGTGTAAAATACATCAAAGGATCAATGTGTCTTTAATGATCCAAGTGGTTTGATTTTCCTACCTTTTATATTTTTTCAATTTTAACAGAAAACACTTAAAGATCTGATACTATTCTGACATATTTGCAAACATTTCACAGCAAATATGGATAAGTAAATCACTGAAGTAATGCATGAGGACACATAGGAGAGTTCTAGGGTTCTTCTACAAATCATAGGTAATCAATGCACACTAATAAGTTTAGTCATTAAGACTGCTACTCTTTGTGGTTTTCTCAAACATAAAATAAAATATAAGCATGACCTTACTTTATATCTCAATGGTAGTTGATAAATAGAGTGAGGTTCCCATTGACCCCCAACCTAGAGACTATGTTGATCATGAAACAAACCCAAGCATTTAATACTTCCGTGTGGCTGGGCGCAGTGGCTCATGCCTGTAATCCTAGCACTCTGGGAGGCCAAGGCAGGAGGATTGTTTGAGCTCAGAAGTTCGAGACCAGCCTGAGCAAGAGCGAGATCCCATCTCTACTAAAAATAGAAATAAATTATCTGGACAACTAAAAATATATAGAGAAAAAATTAGCCGGGCATGGTGTTGCATACCTATAGTCCCAGCTACTCGGGAGGCTGAGGCAGGAGGATTGCTTGAGCCCAGGAGTTTGAGGTTGCTGTGAGCTAGGCTGACGCCACGGCACTCTAGCCCGGGCAAGAGAGTGAGACTCTGTCTTAAAAATAAATAAATAAATAAAAAATAAATAAATAAAACTTCAGTGAAATGTGGCCAATGGCTTCAAAGAACCAATTCTGGGTCTACTATAATTGGGTCTGAGAGATATCTAGGATCCTGGATGTGTTGGAGGACTTCCTCAGTTGAGAACTAATCCTATCTAAACCCCTAACATTCCTCAAGATCAGATGATGTAGTTTTGGGTGGGACACCAAATTTTTTCCAATTAGAGGCTGACTGAAATGAATACCAGACCACCCTCATTGCTCTCACAGTCTCAGTTTCTGACCATGCAACAGCACATAATGACATGTAATAGACAATCCCAGTTCCCATCCACCTTTTATCTAATATATTCTCCTGCTATCCCTAACAACATTCTTCAAGATCTTAAAATATCATCTCTCTTCTCAATTCTTTCCAGGCGTTATAGTTCACGTGCCTATCACCTCCCTCATTCATTCAGCCATTTGTTCATTCAACAAATATTTATTAAGCATCTGCTATGCACCAGCCACTCTTCTTGATACTCGGTGTGAACCAAATGGATGAAAACCCCTTGTAGTGCCTAATTTCCAATGGAAGAAAAATTAATTATTCCTTTTATGTTCTCATATCAGTTTATTGTTGCACTTGTCACATTTATCATAATAATAGATGGTTGTTTATATGTCTCTCTTGCTGGGTAGCAAAGACCAGAAAACATCTTTTCAGTTTTCATCACCAGCTGTGACCCACCAGAGACATAACCCTGTGATGACAGTGTCATCATTTCTAAATGTAGTCACGTTTTCTGTGTGCCAACGTTAATGGACATTACCAAAACCAAATCAATAATTTCACAATTCTACTTGAAAACCAAGCTTTCCTGTGGTCACAGTACCATAACAGTAAAGTAAATCTAGGGTGCTAGAGCTGAACTCTTCCTCTTATATATATTACTCTACAAAGAGTTAAACAAAATAAAGCATTCTAATTAGCTATTGATTATTTCTGCCTCAATACTTTAAAAATTAAGCTTTATAGCCACTAAAATTTTTCTAAACATTCAGAATTATCAAGTTGAAATGATTCAATGATATTTTAGCTCAATTAAGTAAAATCTCAGGATATCTTTCTTCTTATTAGTCTATTAAAAATACCCTCTTGGCATACCTAGTACCCAGCTCTTGGTTTCTAAAAAGAATCAGGGATCTTTGAAGAAATGACTGATCCCAGGGCTAGAACAGGAAATATATACAAGATGAACCTAAAACATCTTGTTAGGCCATAAGTAAGGAAGTGCTAAAAAATAACCATAATTATAATAATTACGAGGTATGTTCCAAACACTCAGGTGATGCCTGAAGGTGTTCTACTGGTCAAATCAGGGACAATTTGAGCAGAATATAATTATGTACACTAATGAATTATAAAAAATCCTAAAAAATTAGAATTCAGGAGTTCACACCAATGATAAATAGATAAGTCAATAAATTAGGGAAAAGGGAGTACTCTAGTTTATACAACAAGGCCAAATGCCAACTTGTAAATGAGGAAGAAGTACAGAAGCTGGGAAATCAGCATTTTGTGATTATCATAGTAAAGATTGAATTAGGCAAGAATCATCATCAATGGATAACACATCTTGGGAGAAATTTTGATGAGAAGCAGATTATTTGTATGGTCTTAAAGTGTCTCTCCATAGATTGTTATTCATTACAAGGAAAAAAATGGCAATTATACAGTAATGACATCAGACAGTATATTAACTGGCTGATCAAAATTAACATTACCAATGAGGAGGATATTCACATCATGTTCCTTCAGATGAGATACCCCAAGAAGGCCACAATATCACCTATGTAATATTCTGAGCAAAAAAGCCCAACAAGAATTGAATTGTAAGCTAACATCAGATAAATGCCAAATGAGGAACAAACTTCTTTAAAAATAAAAAAAATAAAAAAAGGGACATTGTATTCTTCAAAAATGTCTATGGCATAAAAGACCGAGAAAGGTTGTAGAAATGTTCTAGATTTTTAAAAGATTATAGAAACATCACAACTAAATGCAATACTAAACTCTAGAGAAGAGGGGAAAAGTATTGGGTCAGTTGCCAAAATTGGAATTATATGGATGGTAGATTTGATGAAGGTATTTTGTCAACGTTAATTACTGAAGTTGTTAAATGAAGTGTGGTTGTGTAAAAGAATATCTTATTCTTAAGAAACATCCGCTGAAGTTTTAAAAGGAAAAGGACCATGATGTATGCAACCTGCTATGAAAATGGTTCCAAATAAATGTGTATGTGAACCTGCAGAAAGAAGGGAGACAGAAAATGAGGTCAAATAAGAAAAATAAGTGAATCTGGGTAAAGAGTACAGTATAAGGGTGTTATTTGAACTGTATTTATTCTTGCAACTTTGCTGAAATTTTGAAATTATTTCCAAATAAAAAGTTAAAAAAACAAACAAACCAGCAGTCTTGCTAAAGCAGCATAAGCGAGAAGAAAACCATTGTCACTTCCCACTGGCAAACTCGCTTCGGTATGTAATGGAGTCCACCCAAAGCCATTATGGGCCAAGCAGGAATTATTGTGCGCCCACATTGCAGGTGAATTTGATTCCGACTAATGTAGTAGACAGTCTTGGTAGTTAACTAAACTGCCTTCAAATCAAAGGCGATGTAGTACAGGTCATGGGATTGGGTTAACTGTAAAAAGCCTCGTTCTTAAGTCCCCAGGTGATACCTGACACACTCAAGCACTAACTTTGTAGGCTCGGGGACAGAAGATAAGCGAAAAGTCACACAGTGGTTTCTTTGCATTTGGCCCGGCAGCCAAGTTTCAAAGGCCAAACAGGCTGTACTGCCTAGAAGGTGAAATGCTTAAATGTCAGGGCAGCATTGTTAGGCCCTATCTGTATGCACAGCAACTATCAGTGTGTTCAGAAAAAAAAAAAAGAGAGTACATTTCATGGAGGGAAATGAGAATAAAAGACCGTATCCTGTTTTACCATTCCCAGAAGACTTAGAAAAAAATCTTTTAACAATTCAAATGGTGTTGACTTTGTTGACCTAGGTATTGTGTCAGTCTCAAAACCAAGGGAAAATATACAAAGTGTTTACATATTTCTCATTTGGGGGCACAACAGGGAAGCCAATCAGCATTAGTCTTCATTTTCAAAGGTCGTGTCTACCTTTTAAGAAAGTTCAGTACATCTCTAGGAGCTGTAAATCCTCACCAATACTTTTGCCTTATATGCTCCCAAATATAGGCTTTGATGAAAGGCTGGTAAAAGATTTATTTCCTCTAAAACAGACATTATGTCAAACAAAACTGTTTTCGTTTTTATTTATTTTTTGCTCCCTGACAAGATCGTGTTTGTTTTTTCTTTTGCCTTTTAAAAATACATTTCCTGTACAAATGAAATTATGTACCTGAAATTATTTATAAAGTACATTGATTATATATTATACAACGGTGAATCATTCTTTATGATTTTTTTCTCAATAAATTGAGAATCTCCGGATGAGATGGAAAAGTTGTTCAAACTCAAATGGAAGTAACAGGGAGAAGTTTTAAATGACTGAGAGCTGAAATTGTCCTAGAAAAAGGGAAATGCAGAAAGCTAACAACACTCAGAGAGGCGACATTCTCGAGTTTGCTCAGATCACGTAACTTGGGGCCACCCACCATCTTAGTACCCCTCGGTGCCAGTTCCGAAATACTCTCTCCCTTTACAAAGTTCCTTGTTCAAAGCAACAAACTTGTTTCTTTATCCTGATCTTTGTGAGATTTTTATTTGTGAGGGGTGAGAAGATGGCAGTTGGATTCATCCAATGACGCAGAGATGGAATAGCGACGAAAGAAAAGTCCAGGCCTTAAATTTCAACCCTGTCTACACAGAGGACTTGCTAAAATGTGGATGTATAGACCCCACTCCCAGAGTCTCTTATGCAGTTTATCTAGGGTATCTGCGTTTCCAGTAAGTTCCCAGATGACACTGATAATGCCACTCTGGAGACCACACTGAGAAGCACTGTCCTGGCCCAAGGCTCAATCTCGATTGCTACACCACGTGCCTTTACAATTTCTTCATCCTCACCTAAAGTCACACAATAGTTCTCTGTTTTTTTATGCACAGTCCTGCAGCCTGGCATCCCAGATATCTGATTGTGATTTCCATGTATAAGTTTAAGAAATGGCGTTTCAGCATAATCTCTAACTACACAAGAGAGTCATTTTCAACGTGTCCACCAACATTTGTAGAATGATTCTGACACTAAGGAGACAAATTCTCCCCAACTTCAAGGAGAATAAAGTCTAACAGGGAAATACAAGTTCGTTGGCTTGCATCTCTGTATTTTGTTTGAGAAAATACATAAAACCGCTCTGTGAACATTATATGGAGTGTAAGTTACATGGATGAGTATTATTCTGAGTAAAAAGCAGGGTGACATTAATTGGCAGAATAATAATTTTGAGCTATAAATGATTCCTACACCCCTCACTTTGTTTCTCCTTTCCTTGTCCGCCATCCAAGCAGATAGTTAGAGCCACTCTTGATTCACTGGGCAGATTTCTCTGGAGACAGAGAAGAAACACGGCACAGAACATTTAAGAAGATAGACCACAGACAGCCTCTTATTCATACATAGATTTCCACACTCTCATGAAGCTTAGAAGCACCAGAAAGATTTTTACACAGTAAAGCATTGTGCAAAGTGTCAGGAGCCATGGATGAGAAGTAAGTCGCTAGCAACCTATATGAGTGAATGAGAAGGTTCCATCACTCCACAAGTGATGGAAATTAGTTTGCATGGTTAAATTTGTGAGTGGAGAATTATGTTCAGTAACCACCTAAAATGGGAGAGCCCTAAGCCTGCCAACTTAGTAAGGAGTCGAATGGTACTTATCGTCTCAGGAGGAAAAACAAAGGTTTTAAGAATTCTAGGAAATACTACAAGGAGTCAATGTATGAAAAATTGTTTAGGTTCTTACAGGAACTCCCACTAGATGGGTTGCATTTTCGGGGTCAGCTATAGTTTTTTGTTCTGCATGTCAACAGTCTTTAATTTTACATCAATGTTTAAGTCTTAGAAAAATGACAAAGACATACTTAAAATGCTAAGTGGTTATTTTAAAAACACTTCCTTTCTGAGGGTGTTATTTCACTATCCTTCTCCATTTTCTTATATTCCTTTCAAGGCCAATACCAGAGTGTAATTAGCACTACCTTTAGGGAATTATATATACCTAAATTGCATATAAAATCATATGAAGTTTTTAACATTTTTATTAAGGGCAGTGATCCAAATTCTTTATTAAGATGCACAGGAAAGTCTTATACAATATAATATTGTCCACTTAATCTTTCAATTTTTCAAGGCTATGAAATAAAGCTTAACTAAAAAGGGAGTGGAGGAATATTTATTCATCACAAAATGCCCTTAGTATTTAGTTTTTCTTTCCAGGGTGCAAAAAGTTTTCCTCTCTGATTTTTCAGCGAATGACTCCTTGCTCCTTGCTGGCTGGAGGACTGAAAATACAGCTACAGCCAGGGCTCTGTGACATCCAGGTAGACATCTTGGGAACACTGATGAAACCGATAACAGGCCATTTTATAGGGCCTTAAAAGCTACTCAAGAAACTAACAAGGTCCATTAGACTTTCTGTCATGCATATGATGGGGAAAAAATATACCACCATAAGATCCACTCAATTGTCCTGCTGTCACAGCAGCAGCTATTGTGTGCCAGAGGTTTCTGGAAGGTGGCTCCACCGTGGTGTTTCTGCTCTGCTGGCCAGTGGGAGTTTCAGGTACGGCCCCGCAACAGAAGGGGCTTTGTGATAGGCTATCAGTGACACACAAGAGCGACAACGGGCTGCCCAGTGGTTTGACAAGAAGCAGAATCCCAACAAAAGGAGAACGACCTGCTTCAGTTTCTCGTTTCAGTCTAACATTTTCTTCCTCGCACAAAGCTCGGCCTGGTGTGTTGGTGTCCAAATCGCAGTCAGACCTTGTTCCGAGTGATGGGAGCCAAGCCGAAGTATTTTAAGTGGATTTCTTTTCTTTCTGCCCTGCTTTGAACTGCTTGAAAGCCTACAGATGTTGGGCAGAGCTGTCTAAACTAAGAAGCTGAAAAGAGGAAAATCTTCATACATTGTCACTTGTGGTGGAGGACATCATCTTTTACCTGTGCAAACACAATCTGAGAAAAGTCACTTAACCTGTCATGGTGTAGAAGTTTAAAAAGAAAGATAAACATGTGTCAGAGAAATGGCACAGGTGCCTGGTCAAATGGAACCTAAAGGAACATTATGGAACATAGAGCTAGTCCTCAGCTTTGAAGGTAAAAAACTTTGGTACTACTCTAACATATGATCTCCCTGATTTTGTCTATCATTTATTTGGCCTGTGATTTCATTTTTATGCTCTCTTAAATGGGAAAGTGAAGAAAGCTAGTGTGTTTTAGCCACATTCTCTATGCCAGGTACTGTGCTACCATTTTAGACCACGTGCCTCATTGAATCCTCATCACAGCCCTCGGAGGTGAGTTTCATGATCTTCGTGCAGATGAGGACAACGAGGCCCAGCAAGGTCCCACAGCTAGATAGGACTCAACCCATGTCAGTCTGAATCTAATGCTCCTTACACAGCACCCTGACACCTGACACTCTTTGTAAAGCTGGCTCTTTCCATTTCATATAGTATAGAAAAGGGATCAGGAAGAATGGTAGCTCCTTATGGATCACAAGTATTTCACATCTTTATTAACACTGCTTAAGAATTTCTTTCCTGGCCGGGCTAATTTCTGTCTATTTTTTTTTTAATAAAGACGGGGTCTCAGGCCGGGCGCGGTGGCTCACGCCTGTAATCCTAGCACTCTGGGAGGCCGAGGTGGGCGGATCGTTTGAGCTCAGGAGTTCGAGACCAGCCTGAGCAAGAGCGAGACCCCATCTCTACTAAAAAAATAGAAAGAAATTATATGGACAGCTAAAAATATATATAGAAAAAATTAGCCGGGCATGGTGGTGCATGCCTGTAGTCCCAGCTACTCGGGAGGCTGAGACAGGAGGATCCCTTGAGCTCAGGAGTTTGAGGTTGCTGTGAGCTAGGCTGACGCCACGGCACTCACTCTAGCCTGGGCAACAGAGTGAGACTCTGTCTCGAAGAAAAAAAAAAAAAAAAGATGGGGTCTCGCTCTTGCTCAGGCTGGTCTCGAACTCCTGAGCTCAAACAATCCACCCACCTCGGACTCCCAGACTGCTAGGATTACAGGCGCGAGCCACCGTGCCCGGCATCATTCACTCTTATATTCAACTTATTTAAAGCAGTTCCTATCAAATAATAGGTGGTCGGAATTATTTGTTGAATGAATAAAGAAATATTGGGTCTCAGTTGTTATTACTGAACCAGATACAATATTAAATATCATGATTAGATCACGTTGCTTTTTCTGCCTTGGGATTAATGCTGGAAATCCAGTGTGTGGGTTGTAACATAAAACTAGGCACTTCAGAATTTCCAGGAGGGTTCACCACAACAAAAACATACATTGCTGCAAATTATTTTTTACATCAAAATAAATAAATGCACCATTGTTTTACATATATAGAAATCTATAATTGCATATTCAAATAATCTACAAAGTAATAAAAGTTAATCAATAAGCCTTAGGACTTCATGAGCTCTTTTATCTCTATCCCAACTGCTATAAATTCTCCAGAGCTACAGCAGTTTGCAGACAGGCTGTAACACTATAAAATGCCAGGGTTGTCACAGGAAATAACCCCCATGACTCATAATATTTCTGCCAACATGGAGTTGAAACCAAAGCATTCTGAAGCTACCGTTTTGCCTTAGAGTTTTAGCATGTGTCAAGTCGACTGGCAAGATATTTTGATCTTGCTGTTTCAACCCTAGCGTTTGCTATCTGCTTCACTAAGAGCATAACTACTTTAGTATTCTCTGTATTCAATAGTCAAAAGTATACTGAAGGCCGGGCGTGGTAGCTCACACCTGTCATCCCAGCACTCTGGGAGGCTGAGGCGGGAGGATCGCTCCAGGTCAGGAGTTCCAGACCAGCCTGAGCAAGAGTGAGACCCCCATCTCTACTAAAAAAAATAGAAAGAAATTATCTGGATAGCTAAAAATATATAGAGAAAAAATTAACTGGGCATGGTGGCACATGCCTGTTGTCCCAGCTACTCGGGAGGCTGAGGCAGGAGGATCGCTTGAGCCCAGGAGTTTGAGGTTGCTGTGAGCTAGGCTGACGCCACGGCACTCTAGCCCGGGCAGACACAGGTATGGAAAGTGTATCAGTGTTCTAGCACATGACCAATAAGGGAAAAAAACCCAGGAACCAGATGTGTTGGGGACATTGGGAAGGGGAAGGAGCTCAAGAAAATACTCCAATGGATTTGTGTCTGAACTCCTAGATTTGACCCTGAGCTGCACATGTCTGGATCTGATCCTAAACAGAATCCCAAAGGCTATGAGAAATGAACTACAGGGTAGACAACTGCCCACGTTCCAAACTCTTCTTAAAAATAGAAAAGAGAGTATTTCCCAAATGATTTCGTGAACTGAGAATTACCTTGATATCAGAATCAAACAAAGACATTATAAGAAAATATGACTATGCAACCATTTCCCTTATAAAGAAATAGAGACTAGAAAAAGAATATGGAAAAATCGATGAAACCAAAAATTGATTCTTTGAGGAACTCAACAAAATTGACAAACCGTCTACTGGACTGATGAAGAAAAAAAAGAAAGAAGACTCAAATTAAAATTGGGAATGAAAGTGGGGTAATTACTACTCACATTATAGAAATAAAAAGGATTGATCTTGCCTCTGTGCCTTCTGACTGCTTTTTACCCTGTCTGAACTATAATTCCCCAACTTCATTATTTGAGCTCAACTTATTAATCACCGTAAATGTTACCTTCCAAGGGAATCCTCTTCAAGTGCCAGTCCCCAAATCTTATACACCTTCATCTGCCAGCACTTAACCTATCTACCTCTTCATTTACCTGTATGTTCTGCTAGACTATATTCTCTAAATCAAGGTCATTTCTTCCTGTTACTTTACATACCCAAAATCAGACAATAAATGCTTACCAAACTAATGAGGAACCTTTCTTCCCTCCAACCGTCCTTTCTTTTCTTTCACTCATCTGGAGAACACAATGCATAGTCTGGTAGAAGTACCAGGCATGTGAAAAATAATTATAAACGCATGTAGTAATTGCTAGAAGACGAGAAAGGGTCAGTTTTATAGAAATTTGTGATGTGCTTTGTATGTAAAATTTAAAATTGAGTTTTCCATCTATGAAGAACTGGAAACATAATGTTCTACAAGAGGAAATTAAGACAAGTTTAGTTCAGATAGATGTTCCTTGCCAGTTTTGTTTATAGATGTGTGAGGACAACAAAGTTGGTCTCTTTCTTTCTTTCTCTCTCTCCCTTCTCATTAGCAGAGACAGTAATTCATTCTAAATGTGGATATTATTAGTTTTCAGTAATTTTCCAGGACACCTGCATGACTATGACGTACGTCATTGCTAAGCTTCGAGGCAAATCTCCAATAGCTACATTTTAAAATTTTACATTTGCATTTTAATAATTCACTTTCAACACTAGAATTCACTCACAATCCCAGTGTGTTCTTACTTGACTTGGGAAGTGTTCTCTGGGTATATGGATGCCAAGGCATAGATTGAACCACCACATGTTAAAATTCATAATGATCCTTTAAGGGGTATTGTGACATTTAATACATACCCCCCCCCAAAAAAAAACGCTATGTGGTATAAGTTATTATTCCCTCTGAACAGGTCAGAAAAATGGAACCCAGAGAGGTAAGTTGGCTTACTACAAGAGCTTACTAGCAGTAGCTGGAAAGCCAGGATCCAAACCCAGATCATGGAATTCCAACTCTAGTGTTTTCTCCATTTCATTACAGCTTCTCTGTTTTCTGTATTGTTGATGCATCTCACCCTTGAATGTGATGACTAATGAGGTCGCATTATTGCAAATCTGTTACCGTAACAAACAAAACAACTCAAAGAACATGTCTGATTGCAAATTGACCTAAGTTTCATTCTGGATATAAAATATTATTAAGCTTCCCTTCGATATGAGGCAAAGGCCATTTTTCATAGCCTAGTTGAGTTTATTTACATTTATTTTGACATGCCCCAAGTGTCCATTGGATTGAATTTTTGTGCTCACAAGTGCGTGATCAAAATATAAATGATCAGAATATAAATATCATAGCAATAAAACGTGTTGGCCTATAAGAAACAAGTTTGACTGTGTTCTAATGTTCACCAAAAATGTAGTCGCAAGAAAAAGCTCACTTTTTGTTAACGCTGAAATTTATCTCAGTAATTGAAAGTTGTTTCTGTAGGCTGTCGGCATTGATTTTGAACTGTGAGTCACAACTGAAATCTTTGTACCAAATAAACAGAGGAGACACTGTCTAAACTGAGAGAATAGAGAGATAGAAAGCAAAAATGAGATGAAAAAGTAGATATATTAGATCAAACACAAGAAGGTATATTTTTATCCCATATTTTTTGCATAACGATAACTTTGTGATCTTTTTGTTTCTTTTATTTCTTCCCAGTATTCAATCACATCTTCAATACAAATTATGGTATTATTTTGCAGAAACACTTTGTGTTCCTTGGTGGATTTCTTCAGCTAATTAATGTTAAAAAAAAAAAAAAAAAGCATTACTGAAAGCAATATTGCGAGAAATAATTTCCAAACTGAAATTTATACACTTGAAAGCTGATTCCTATAAAAATGATTTGGCTCTATAAAAAAAGAAGCAATCCATCAGCTCCCCAGACTCAGACTTGGGCATAATAGAATTTCTTTTTTTATAGGAAATTACTGCTATGACTGATTCTTGTTAACCCCAGAGGGGGGGGAAAAAAAAAATCCAGCGGCAAGGGCTAATCAGAGACTGAAACAGAATGTTCTATTGTCTGGAATGATTATCTCTGTGTAGTAGTTGAAAGACAAATGAAATGTGTTAGAATGAAGTGAAATATTCATGTCCTCTCCTACTTCAGCAGGCTACCTCGCTTTAACTGAATTACTACTACGTGCCTTTGCTCCCTTAATGCCCCTCGCATCCTGAGAATTGAATATATATCCCATATTTCATTTCTCTTAAGACCCACAGTGGAGGACTCTCTGCTGGTGAGAATTAACGCAGCCTGTCCTGGTACCCCCCGCCCACCCTACTCACTCACTGCCTCAACCATGCCCTCAAACCATCCCCTGCTGCTAAGGACCATAACAGAACCCCCTGTCGTACTCCTTTCCCAGGTCGCTTTGTTCTTGAGAGCTGTTCCCACCACCACCACCCCTCCTTCCAGAAGATTCTTTCCAGCCCTGGCAGCAGGGTGGAGAAAACATGAGAATATTTACATCCAGCAGCTTGTTTTGTGAGTTATATTTACTTGTGTTCCTACGGGGGTATGATAGCCAAGTAGCGAGTTTTATCTTTCAGTTGCAAATGTAGAAACCCCAAACATCCCTGAAAGCTATGCCTTCTGTGTTTTTTCCTTCTGATTTCCCAAGTTTACTAAATATGCAGATAGGATTTTGAATGTCACAAGCACTTTTCCGCAATTTGCAACAGGAAGTGTTTGTGGCATAATGCAACAGTGAACCAAAATCAACACCTTTGAAGATATACTTAAATGGCAAATCATGACCCAGTGGTTTTTCTACAGTTAGAATAAACCATATATTTAGTTGCCAGATGGCAGTTAAGCGTGGGCTCTGGAACCAGACTGCCTGAGCTCCAAACCTGCCCTGACCTCCAATGACTGGCTGTAAGACATTGAGCGAATTACTTAAACTATCTATGTCTGCTGCCTCATTCTGCAAAACAGAAATAATAATGGTTTCCACTTCCCACTGCTTCCTACAATGAGAATGAAATGAGATAACACTTGAAAAGCATATAAACCACCATCTTTCATGGAGTTAGACCTTCACAACTGTTGCTTGTTACAACAAATAAGAACACTGCAAAAGAAAAAATTTTCAACATATTATTCTTTAGTCTGTAGACACTGTGAAGGCACAATATGGCTTCTTAAATAACAATTTTCCAAAAGAAACCTTTTCTTATGGCTTCATATGTACTTCAGATGAGTTCTCAAATTAGTTTGAATGATTTTTTTTTCCCTCTAGGCTCTCAGATGTTACTTTTCAGAACTTGCTTTGCTGTTATATAGCTATTACGAAAGAATGAAGCTCAAGTTAAAGACAAAAAACCATTCTAAAATCAGTAGTATTTATAGCAACATAAGCTACTAAGTGAGGCCGCTATGTTAATAATGATGCTATTACCCTTTCGTTCCTCAGTTAGTATTATCTCCCAAGGGATAAGCATGTTGTTTGCAAAAATAAGATACCAAGGCAGCTAAGACTTTTTTTTAAAAAAAAATTCCTCCTTCTAGGTCCTTCTTTCCTGCCAATATTTTTATCTTTATCATCTTATAAAATAGACCAATAACCTATTTCTGCTCACCTAATCAACTTTAAAACCCATATTTCCAAGGACATTTTACAACTATTAGAACATTTGTCAATATACTGGTTGTTTTTCATGTTTTCCTGCATTTTTAATGCTTCTATAATTTCTCTTTCTTGTGTTTACTTAATAGTAGAATCAGAAAGCATTCCACTACATAAATTTTTTGTTTGTCCTAACCTTTGTCAAGATAATAGTCTATAAAGTACAAGTACTTATAGATATTTTGCATATGCTTATGCTAAATTGATCTTGGTGTTTTCCTCTGTGTTTAAACTTAATGTGTTTAGTGAAATCGGGTCCTTCCTATGACATACAATGTTCGTGGTACAATGTAACGATTAGAACCCATCTTTTTGAATGCCTACTATTTGGATCTAGTCTTCATGAAATAAGTAGCGAGTGACATCACTGTTCTTTTTTTACCCTGGTTAAATCAACATTTTCTCATCTTACCTCCTGAATATAACACTGATTAGACTTCTGAAAGATATTTTCTTACAAAAATAAACGAATTCATTTTCCTCTCAATCATAAGCCAAATCTTGCTGGGAATCTTGCAATTTTTTCACTCCATCTGCTCCTATTCTTTCTTCAACATTTCAGAGAGAATTGGCTTTGATATTATAATGCCTGTGCCTAGTGATGGCTGGTTTGAAAAAAAAAAAAAAGGCACCAAACTTCCAATCAGAGCCTTCTGGGAAACAGAATTCAAAGTTGCAGAGTTGCTGGTTGACTTGAGAATTAGTTGGTACTGATTCCTGTGTACCTATATGGGTTCATTTGTATGTATAAACTATAGAAATAAGATAACTGAAGCTGAAAGTGATCATTTAAGACAAATCCTTTCTTCCAGCCCAGCAGGCCACGGGGTGTCAGTGCCAAGGCTAATCTCAGTGGTCCCTGTGGTAGCTAGAGCTGCCTGGGATCATGGTTCTATATTTTCGCTTAAATGTGTATTTCATACAGTCTTCTCACTTTCTTTCCCCCACACTGGTTCACAAATTTTGCATAGCTTCCTCTGAGACCTGAAACAATATTTCTCCCAAGAAGGACTACCTTCTAGAAATATATACGGTGGGTATGAGTTTTCTTAATCAACAGTTCTTTAACCTCTGTGCTCTTCTTTGTGTCTAAGAATTTATACCCAGCTAATAACAAAATAACTCTACTTGGTGGAATTCAATACCTATGTATTCTCTCATTCACTGCCACTAGGCTTACTTTAAATAATATTTTATTTAATAGAACAAAGTGTGTGATGATGTAAATTAAAAACTTAGAGAAGCAGATTTTCTATAATATATGGTAAAAAAAATTAAACCTCATTCCACTGTCTTTTTTTCTGTTAAAATTTTTCATAGGGGGAGAGTTTTTAATTCTTGCTTCTTAGTATTAGTGAGGAGTAGAATTGTTCGTTTTTAAAAATTTTTAAATCTAAATGTAGCATGTATACCCATAAATGTAATTTTTATGTTTTTGGCTTTAATTTTATTTTTTGGTTTTGGTTTTGTCTTTTTCTGTGAACCGAATTCAAATTTGAAAATACTCCCAAAGAAACTTGCTCTGTGATGGTTTCACATTTTCTCCTTAATTTTTTGGTGCCAACAGGATTTTGTTATTCAAAAAGTGACCATGCTGTAATATTTAACATGAAATATAAATCAATATATATGTTGATTTCATGTATTTTCATTTTAATGTTAAAATATACAGAAATATTGAAAGTATTTCTATTATTGGATGGTCCCATGTTCTCAAACCTTTCTCACCATAATTGTAGTTAACATGCTTGTTAAGAAAATTCTGGTAAACCTAAGCTAATGTGATAGTTTCTCAATGCTATGACTTTCTTCATGTCCTGGAAAAGAAAGACAAACTAAAGATCACTCTAATTTTATATACTATTATCAAACATACAGCAATGGTATCATCTAATTTTAAAACTTGGGATATTACAACAAAGTTGTTCTGAGTCATTTTTGTTTCAAAAGCAAAATGCACCATGATTTTCTAATTTCATTTACATTTGAATACAGTGTTACCATGAATTTATATAGACATTATTACATATTCTTTTCTTCATCCATTCATGTTTACATTTTGTCTCATTGCCTTCCTATTAAGCTAAATAGATAGAATTCTTTCTGAAATGAGGGATGGTATGAATAAATTAATTAAAAGGCATAATTGAAATAATCACTTCTCAAATGGAAAAATAAAATTATGAACTTTAGAGCAATGTTGCCATAAAGTTATATACTATGGAATAATGTATCTTACAAAAGGACATCACTTTTTTGGTAGGAATTTGTGTCTATATTTTATGAGTTGGAATATTTCCCTTTAGAAAGCTCTTGAGTTGTTCAGATCTGGCTATGCAGTGACAACCTTCACCCAAACTAAACCCAGGGCTATGACAAGGAAGCCCGGCCCAATACTAATTGTGTGTGAAGTTCAGTCCTAGGCGTCCTGAGTTGGATCATAAGTTACAGCCACTATATTTCTGAATCCTGACACAGCAGGCAGGCAGGCGACCTGCCTTTCAGAGCAGATGCTTTCCTGGCCCACCCCCCTCCCACCCCCAGGGAAGACGGCATAGACTCCACCAAATGACCTCTTGCTCCAAGTCATGGCTCAGAACGACCAAGAGATTCCCCCAAGAACAAGCAGCAGTCACGCCCTTTTGAGCTAACAATAGCACTTGGCCATCAAATTTAAGGCATATGCTGAGCAAAAGTTAGAGAGAGAAAATATTCAAAGTTATTGAAACTTTTGAGCGCATGTCCCATGAGGAGATTTTGAAATTTACTCTTCTATAAATAAATAGGTGTGACTGAGGACCAGTATCTTTCTAAAACAAAAATACATAAACCTTGTTTCAAAAAGAACTAGTCCTAGAAAGGATATACTTTATTTTATGTTAATACAGCACCTGAAGATTGTTGAAATCTTCCTTGACAAGACCAATTTGGAAAACAACAAGCATTCGAAGAAATACCCTTTTTTTCCCCTAACTGGTAGTCATGATGGTGTTTCTATGCAAAAAAATAAAATAAATAAAAAATTTTTAAAAAAGGAAAAGAAAAGAAAAAATAATCCAAAATAAATTGATCAAGGTATGTGATCTAGCAAGGTTTTTACTGTTGAGACAAAACAATTTCGCATCGTTCTTTGAGAAATCTCAATAACCTTTTAAGTTAATAATCATATTTATTTGTCAAGTCTTACTCTGAAAATATAAATTAGTCAGCTGGGTCCCAGAAAAAGGCTGAGTTCTTTTTCTCTTTTCTTTATGTTGTCAACATATTGACAATAGATGTTTGCTTGCTGCAATTAAGAAAGTCCTCGTTTTCAGTAAATGTCTATATCGGATTTATTTTCTACAAGTAACAGTGTTAAAGGACTTTGAAATAACTGTCAACAATCACCTTAAACCAGTGCAGCATGGCTTACTGACACCTGAAACTTTCATTGCTTATAAAATCACGATCTTCAGATGTAGTGCCTATTGGATCGCTTGTCTCTAAACGCCATCACCAAAAACAAAAAGCTAGATTCTCAACTCAAAGAGTCCTTTTCTTCTTTTCAATCTCACAGAATGAAAATCTGACCCACTATATAAATACTCACTAGTACATCTTTGAAAATGTACATTGTGTTGTATACAGTTTGCACTTTGAGTTTTTTTTTTTTTTTCCTTTATCATGTCTAATAGAGATCTCTGAGAAGAGTAACTTAGCCCTTCCAACACTACCATTTTCCAGGATTCCTGCCAAGTGAGTACTTAGGAGGATGGCCTTCGGGCTGGGAGGAGTGTGTTATCCCCTATCTGGGGACAGACTCAATCCAGGAGGCTCCCAGGAGGATAGGCTCTGTTATCTGATAGCTCTTTTCCATTTCTGACTAAAGAGATAGCTACTGTTTCCAATGGGTTAATATTTCAAGTTATACCAATAAATACACTTCTTTAACTGCTTCCTTGCATTTAGTATGTCATTATTTTTTTATTATTTTTAGTTTCTCGTTCTCAGAAATGTTGACTCTATAGTTGATTTCTCTAATTAAAAAAGAAAATGCAGTTTTTCAGCCCTTCATGGAAGCCAGTTAGCAACCTCCCCAGTGCCGCTCCATGTGGTTTGTACAAAAGACTGTTTCCTTCTTCGCTTTGGCATCTATCATCTTTTTAGGTGTTTTCGCCTTGGGCATCCTGCTTTGTCATAGAGTTAATAGAGAATCTTTTTAAATAATATATAACCTTTCTACATTTTGTCAATTTAACTTTCCCCTGGTTTATGTTCTTTTTGAAAGGTCATTTTACACAACTATTATTAATACTATCAATATATTTCACGATTCCAATCACACATGGCATGAACATCAGAGTGACATGATTTAGACCAAGGTTTGCAAACATCACTGCAATACCTTCAAGAATTTTGTTTCGATACTATTGCCAGGGCCTCAGTCCTAGAGCTTCTGACTGAATAAGTCTAAGTTGGAGCTCCTGTATCTGTACGTTTCTAGAAACTTGAAAAATTATTGTTGTAAGTCCCCAGGTGATTCAAATGTGCAGCCAGGGTTAAGAACCACTGATTTTGGACCTAAAGAGGACTTTTGATGCCTTTCATGGGGCTAGTGATTTCCAGCATTGCCACAGTGAAGCTTCATAAGCTATGACAAAGAAAAATCCTACTAGAAGGCTTAATGATGAGCTTTCTAGAGAATTTCAACACATACTTGTCACCACTTTAAGTACACGCTTCCTACTCCCAGTGAGCAATGGGGCTGTTACCTAGCGACCTTGTATTTCTCCTCTCCTTGATTCCATATGTTCTGGGAATCTCATAGCCCATTGACAATTGAACCAGTAGGCAGAGAAGAAAAGAAAAGTAAAGGGGAAAGGAGAAGGAAATGAGCACTCGCTAAGCTAGAACTCCCAGGAGCCAGCATTGTTCTCTTCTTGTTTCCTTTCTTCCTTTTATTCACTAGGAAGTGTGTGCTATTAAATCCACTGTATGAGTGAGAAAACTGTCTCAGCATAATGGCGCAATTTATTCAAGTTTACATCATTAATAAAGAGCGAAGAAAAAAAAGAAAAGGAAAAAAGTAAATCAATCGTAAAAAAAGAATTCCAACTCAAGATTCTTTGGCTCCTAATTCATGTTATTTCTACCAACTCAAAAAAAAAGGGCAAATATTTGTCTTTTATTCTTCACTGGCCATGGTGAATGGGAAAAGAAAAAGACAGGGGAGGGATATTTAAAAGAACATTTCAGCAGAAGTTTTATGATTATAGGTACACCTCAGAGATATTGCAAGTTTGGTTCCAGACTACCATAATAAAACAAGCATTGCAACAAAGTGAAACTAAATATTTTTGGTTTCTCAATGCATATAAAAGTTATATTTACACTATACAATAGTTTATTAGGTGTGCAATAGCATTATTTCTTAAAAAAAAAAGCAATACCTTAATTTTAAAAATCCTTTGTTTTTTAACAGTGCTAATGATCAGCCTTCGGTGAGTCATCATCTTTTTGTTGGTGGAGCTTCCTGCTTCAATGTTGATGGCAACTGACTGATCAGGGTGGTGGTTGCTGCAGGTTGGGGGGGCTGTGGAGATTTATTAAAATAAGACAACAATGAAGTTTGCTGCATTGATTGACTCTTCTTTTCATGAAAGATTTTTCTGTAGCATGAGATGCTGTCCGGTAGCATTTTTCCCACAGTAGAACTTCTTTCAAAATTGGAGTTAGTCTTCTAAATCCTGCTGCTGCTTCATCAAGGAAACTTACATAATACTGTCAATTCTTTGTTGTCATTTCAACAGTGTTCACAGCATCTTCAGCAGTAGATTCCATCCCAAGAGACCACTCTCTTCACTCCTCCATAAGAAACAACTCCTCTTCCATTCAAGTTTTATCATGAGATCGCAGCAATTCAGGCCCATCTTCAGGCTCCACTTCTAATTCTAGCTCTCTTGCTGTTTCAACCACATCTGCAGTTACTTCTTCCACTGAAGTCTTGAACCCCTCAAAGTCATCCATGAAGATTGGAACCAGCTTCTTCCAAACTCCTGCTAATGTTGAAATACTGACCTCATCTCATGAATAATGAATGTTCTTAATAGCATCTGGAATGGTGAATCCTTTCCAGAATGTCTTCAATTTACTTTGTATAGATCCATCAGAGGACTCACTATGTGTGCCAGCTATACACTTATGAAACATATTTCTTGAATAACAAGACTTGAAAGTCAAAATTACTCCTTGATCCATAGGCTAGAGAATGGTTGTTGTGTTAGCAGGCATGGAAAAAAATTAATCTCTTTGTGCATCTCCATCAAAGCTCTTGGGTGATTAGATGCATTGTCACTGAGAAGCAATGCTCTGAAAGGAATCTTTTTCTCTGAGCAGCAGCTCACAACAGTGGGCTTAAAATATTAAGTAAACTAAGGCATAAACAGATTTTCTGTCACTCAGGCTTTGTTCTTCCATTTATAGAGCAGAGGTGGAGTAGATTTAGCATATTTCTTAAGGGCCCTAGGATTTTCAGAATGGTGAATGAGCATTGGCTTCAACTTAAAGTCAACAGCTATATTAGCCCCTAACAAGAGAGTCAGCCTATCCTTAGAAGCTTTGAAGCCAGGCATTGATTTCTTCTCTCTAGCTATAAAAGTCTTAGATGTTATTTTCTTCCAATAGATGAAATTTTCTTCAACTATATTGGAAATTTAGGGTAGCCACTTTCATCCATTATCTTAGCTAGACCTTCTGGATAACTTGCTGCAGCTTCAACATAAGCACTTGCTGCTTTAACCTTGCACTTTCATGTTATGGACATGGCTTCTTTCCTTAAACCTCATGGATGCACTTTTGCTAGCTGCCAACTTTCTTCTGCAGCTTCCTCATCTCTCTTGGCCTTTGTAGAATTGAAGAGAGGTAAGGCCTTGCTCTGGATTAGGCTTTGACTTAAGGGAATGTTGTGGCTGCTTTGATCTTCTATCCAGACCACTCAAACTTTCTCTACATAAGTAGTCAGGCTATTTCCCTTTCTTATCATTCATGTGGTCAGTGGAGTAGCATTTTTAACTTCCTTCAAGAACTTTTCCTTTGCATTCACAACTTAGCTAATTGTTTGCTGCAAGAGACCTAGCTTTTGACTTATCTCAGCTTTTCACATGCTTTCCTCAATCATTTCTAGCTTTTGACTAAAAGTGAGAAATGTATGACTCTTCTTTTCACTGGCCCTTGTAGGGCTACTATTTGGTCTAATTTCAATATTGTTGTGTATCAAGGGATAGGGCTGCCAAAGAGAGGGAGAGAGATGGGGAAAAGCCAATCAGTGGAGCAGTCAAACACATACATTTATTAAGTTTACTGTCTTATATGGGTATGGTTCATAGTGCCCAAAACAATTATTACTTCAAAGATGACTAATCACAGATCACCATAACAGATGTAATAATAATGAGAATGTTTAAAATATTGTGAGAATTACTGAAATGTGACCCAAAGACAACAAGTGAGCATAAGACATTGGAAAAATGACACCGAGAGACTTGCTCAACACAAGGTTGCCGCAAACCTTCAATTTGTAAAAAGTGCAATATCTGCAAAATGCAATAAGGTGACATGCAATAAAATGGGTTATGCCTGTATTTTGGGATTGGAAGTTATAGAATTTTCATACCACCATGCACAATGCTTGCTTGATTTTTCATTTGCGCAAAAGGTAAGTTTCTGCAGCACATGGCAAACCATGAGGAGTGAGGGAGTTATGTGTCTGTGTCCAGACAGCAGAGAGCAAATGCATGCCACCTGACACTAGAGCTGTGGCAGTGACTTCATCAGTGCAGTTCCCTCTAACCCCACTGCCTACCTGGAGGGCAGTCCCTGAAGACAGAGACAGGAAACTGAGGAGAAAAGGAAGTTATTGTCACTCAACCACAAAAACTCCATTGCTTTTCTTCATTCCCCACTATTTATTGATTCTAAAGAAGCTCAGTAAGGTGGAAGAAAAATCTGGAAACCAACACAAAGAAATCAGAAAATCAATTCAGGATATGAATGACAAATTTACCAAGGAGACATGTATCATACAAGAAAACAAATAGAAATTCTGGAGTGAAAAAATTCATTGAAGGAAATAAAAACCACACTCTAAAGCTTCAAGAATAGACTAGAAGAAAGAATCTCAGACCTTGACAACAGGTCTTTTGAAATAATTCAGTCAGACACAAGTACGGAAAAAAAGAATGAAAACAAATTAGCAAAGCCTTCAAGATGCCTGGGACCAAATAAAGTGACCAAACTTACAAATTATTAGTAACCCTGATGGGGAAGAGAGATCAAAAAGTTTAGAAAACTTACTTAAGGAAATAATCAATGGAACTTCCCATGAATAACAAGAGTGTTAGACAATGGAATACAGGAGGCCAAATGATCCCCAGGCAAGTACATTGCAAAAAGGACTTCACCATGGCATATATAATCAGAATGACTAAAGTCAAAGTGAAAGAGAGAATTTAAAATTACAAAGAGAAAAGCATCTAGTCACCTATAAAGGAAACCCCATCAGAGTAAAAGTGGACCTCACAGAAGAAATCTTACAGGCCAGCAAAGAATGGGATGGCATTTTCACATTGCTGAAAGAAAAGAACTTTAAGTCAAGAATCTTATACTCTGCCAGAATAAGCTTCATAAGTGAAGGAAAAATAAAGTCATTCCCAAACAAGAAAACACTAAGAGAATTTGCTGCCACCATTAGGCCAGCCCTACAGGAAATACACAAAGGAGTCGTAAACATGGAAACAAGAGGTCAATATTCACCATCACAAAAACACACAAGTATATAAAATTTATAGATCTTATAAAATAATTACACAAAGGAGGGAGAGAAATGAATTAAATGGCAACATGACAGATGTTCAGCAAAGCACAAATGCAAAAGGAGAAAGAAGAAAAAAAGAAATTATAAAACAACTAGAAATCAACTAACAATATGACAAGAACAAAGTCTCACATGTCAGTATTAACCTTGAAAGTAAATGGATTAGAAGCTCCACTTAAAAGAAACAGATTGGCAAAATGGATTTTTAAAATGATCCAACTAGGCCGGGCGCGGTGGCTCACGCCTGTAATCCTAGCACTCTGGGAAGCTGAGGTGGGCGGATCGTTTGAGCTCAGGAGTTCGAGACCAGCCTGAGCAAGAGCGAGACCCCATCTCTACTAAAAACAGAAAGAAATTATATGGACAGCTAAAAATATATATAGAAAAAATTAGCCGGGCATAGTGGCGCATGCCTGTAGTCCCAGCTACTCGGGAGGCTGAGACAGGAGGATCGCTTGAGCTCAGGAGTTTGAGGTTGCTGTGAGCTAGGCTGACGCCACAGCACTCACTCTAGCCTGGGCAACAGAGAGAGACTCTGTCTCAAAAAAAATAAATAAATAAATAAAAATAATAAAATGATCCAACTATATGCTGCTTACAAGAAACCCACTTTAGCCATAAACATGCATACTACTTTACTGAAAGTAAAGGCATGAAAAATACATTCCATGCAAACAAAAACCAAAAGTGAGCAGGACTAGCTACACTTGTATCAGATAAAACAGACTTTAATTTAAAAACGGTAAAAAAAAAAAAGACAAAGGAGGTCATTAGGCAATGATAAAGGGGGCAATTTAGCAAGAGGATATAACAATCCTAAATATATATTTACATGACATCAAAGAACCCATAGGTGCAAAACAAATATTACAAGACGTAAATACAGAGATCGGCAGCAACACAATAATATTGGGGACTTCAATACCTCCCTAGCAACACTAGGCAGAACATTAAGAGAGAAAATCAACAAAGAAACATTAGATTCTAGACCAAATGAACTTAACAGACATTTACAGGACATTTCACCCAACACTACAGAATATACATTGTTTTCATCAGTGCATGAAACATTCTCCAAGATAAGACCACATTTTAGGCCACAAAACAAGTCTTAACAAATTTTTAAAAAATTGAAATCATATCAAGTATTTTATCAGACCACAGTGGAATAAAGCTAGAAATCAGTACAAAGAGGAACTTCAGAAACTATACAAACATATGGAAATTAAACAGCATGCCCCTGAACAATCACTGGGTCAACAAAGAAATAAAGACAGGAATTTAAAAATTTCTGAAACAAATGAAAATGGAAACACAACATACCAACACCTATGGGATACGGTAAAAGCAGTGCTAAGAGTAAAGTTTATAATTTTAAATGCCTACATCAAAAAAAAAGAAGATCACAAATTAACAGCCCAACATCACACATCAAGGAACTAGAAAAACAAGAACAAACCAAACCCAGAGATAGTACAAGAAAATAAATAACAAAGATCAGAGCAGAACTAAATGAAATGGAAACCAAAAAATAATACAAAAGATCAATGAAATGAAAAGTTTGCTCCTCAAAAAGATAAACCAAACTAATAAATCCCTAGCTAGTTTGCCACACCACTCTTGAACATAGAATCGAAGTATTGTCTACTTGAAATTGATTCCCTGACTTTCTCTTTGTAACTTTCTCTCCTTATCACTTCCCCCCAATATGACTTTTCTCTCCTAACATATTGACCTGCCTCTTACATCCCAAACATGCATCGTGAGTGAGACTAAAATACAAAAGGTGAATAGTTAATTACTACCTAACATGGCTTAAAGGCTTAGATATCAGTAAAAAACCACAAAAATGTGGATTCTATGTGCACTCCTTTACAGTATTATAGATTTTATTTATTCTTAAGTCTTTTTCCTGTCCACGTGTTGTGTTTCCAACAAGATTTGAACACTACAAAAGCAGAAACTTTTTCAACTATTTCTTTTACATTTCATAGCACCTCATTATATTTCTCTGCTCATAGTGGATGCTTTGCAAATAAAAATAAAGTGGTAAAATATTTAAGACCACCAATTTTCTAAGGACCAGTAGTAGGACATGTAGTTTATCCCAAGATTGAACTATTTCTCTCTCGCTCGTTCGCTCTCTTTCTCCCCTCCTTCTTCCCTGTCCCTCCCTCTTTTTTCTTTCTCTTTTTCTCTGGAATCTTAATTATAACTTATAACAGCCTCTTCTCACCATTCATGATTTATCACATAGCAAATGTTTCTATGCCTTGGCTTGGATCTTATTTCTTGCTCTTACTTATTTCAACCTAGATTCATTTTTTAATTTGCTCTAAATGTCTATCACATCAAAGTAGACAATGATATTAAATATGGCACAGCTAAAAGTATATTCAGAGATGTGTATTAGATGTGTATGAATATTGACAACTAAGAGAAATATAGCAGGTGCCCTCACGTGTAAAATCTGGTTAATTAACTTGGAAAAGTTGTCCCCAGTGTCTATAGATTTCAAGTTACTATGCAACTTTTACACAAAGCAACATTTTCACATATATACTCTTTCATTTATATGACAAACTTATGTTTTATATTTTTATTCGTTATAGAGCATAGATTTTTATACAGTGAATATAAATTTGTCAAAACACTGGCTTTACCAGGTTTACCCTGGTGCTGGAAGAGCAGGGTCATCAAGGTTATACCAAATCACTTGATGATGGATTATCCTCGACAGCATTTCCCAAAATCTTTATACAGTATGTCACAAGCAGGTCAAAGATCATGTCACTCTTCTGCTGGGCCCTCTTTCTACAGATGCTCATTCTCACTCTGTGTGGACCAGAAGAAGGCAGGAGGGTTTACAGAGATTTAATATAAAGTTTAATAAAAGGCATGAAAAGTCCCAAGAATGCAGGCAGCTGAATTGCAACTATCATGTTGCCTAAATTCTTAGCAATATAGAGCAAGTCAAAGGCAAGCTAAGACTTAAAATAATGGAATGGTAAATATTAAACACGGTGGGCCTCCTTGATTTGGCATAAGAGTATGTTCAAATGGACTCATTATTTACAGAAAGCAAACTAGTTATCTTTGCAAATGAGAAAATAGCACTAATACAAAGTTTCCTTCATTTCTTAGAACTCATGTTCCTTCTGTGGTGTGCTGTTTGACTGTGAGATAGATTTAAAGCACCCCCGTATCAAACTTCATGCCTTGATGTTACATAAAAATGAGTTTTGAAATTAGAGTAAAAATATGAATTGGACATCTATTAATCTCCTTTCACTTCAAAGTCAGAAAAGTGTCCTATTTTGAAACTACTTTGGCAAGTGATTTTCAACATAGTTCTAATAGCTACTTTAGTCATACACATTGAAAAAAAATTCCTTGAATTATTCGAGGAGCTAACACCTCACATATACCTACTGAATCTCACATGATGCCTCCTGAAATACAAAAAATGCTTTGTTTACTTCTCAGTGACACTGCATCTAGTCGGGTCAAAAATTACTCTTTTATCTCAATTCAGGAGGAAGTGAGTTTTTCTTACCTATGTTCCTAAACAACGAGAGTAAACTAGTTTGCTGATAAGAATATGTTAACATCCTTAGATATGTTTAAATATATTTTTCTATCATCAAAATGAAACATAGCATTATAAACAGCTTCTCTTTTCACTTTTTTCCATCATATTTTAATGCCAAAATTGAAAACACTAGCTATTTTATAAGGCCTATGTTAGTTTTCCAATATATTAATAGAAATAATCTTTGTGCTTTCAAATTATAAAGAGATTAAATGTCATCTTGAGTTTTTTATTAAGTCTATAAAGTCATTTAAGTGTTTACTTATTTTATTTATGTATTACCAGTCTCGACTTTGTTCTTTTAAAAAAGAGTTAAAGTGGCATTTCAAAATGTATAAGAAATAACCCATGTTATATATTTGATGTAGAGTATGCTATATTACAATAAGAACTTAAGTGTTCCTTCCAGGCTCTCCTGACCTACAAAGAAAAAACAAACAAACAAAAAAGTACGCGTGTATGTATTTCCAAGAGTGGGAAATCTTATCTTCATATAACCATTAGAACAGCAGTTCTAAAGAAGTTGATCCCCCTCCACTATGCCCAAGGATGATCAACTTCCTTTAGGTTTTATATCTGCTGTCAACTTGTATTAACTAGACACTGTCCAGAAAACTAGAGAGGACCTACACCTATACACATGATCCAGGGCAAGTGACCTAACCTCTGGAAACTTCAGTGTCCTCATCCATCAGTAGGTGGTAATAATTGCACTTTCCTCTTAGGTTTGTTATGAAGATTCAATAAGATAATCCATGTACCATGCACTTGGTATAGTGCTTAACACCAATTATAATTAGACCAAGTAGGGGAGATGCTAATCAAACCAAAACTGAAGTCCAAAGTCTTTTCTGGCTCTAAAGTACTGGAAGCTACCTACCTTTATCTCTCTGGGAACATTCATTCTGTAGGCAGGGAATATGTAGAGTATACTTGCCTTAGTGCAGCATTTGAATACATACATGCAAATTAAAAGTGGAGCTGTCATCTAAGTATGTTTTTCTCAATCACTTCGTGGAGAAGTAGAGTTGGCCCATTTCAAAAATGTAGCAGGGAAAGAGAGGAAGAAGGTCGTCAAGATCTCAGAGCAGATTAATAGTAGAATTGCTCCCCTTATAAGCTGTAATTTAATTCATTGATCTTTGGAGATAGAATATGTAAATTCAAGTGTAAAAAGTAATCATCCAATAGTAGGAAACGTGTGTTATTCAAATATCATCTCTGTGGGAGGATGTGCCGTTTTATTCTTACACCTTGAGAGAAAAGATGACGATGGTAAATAATTGCAGCTATTTATTAAGTGACTATCTGCTGGGAACTCTGCTTAGCACACAGCAGTCATTACCTTGTGTAATTTGCATTAAAATCCTATGATGAGGGCTCAGAAAAATTAATTTCCTTGAATTTGAAATTGTTAAAAGGTAAAACTGGGAATCACATCCACGTATGATGAATTCCAGAACCAGGCTCTTTGCACTACACCACACAACTCCCCAGCAATAACAGAACAACTGTAATCTGTCACATGACAAGATACTCCCATGGCATGGAGGATCAAAATGAGACAGGCGATGGTATTGGGCCTTCCAGAGTTGTCAGTTCTGGGCACATGTATGGAACCTATTTTAAAACTTCTTTTTTTTTCCTTTTCATGATGGGAAAAATAATATCAAACGGGAAGATTTGTCTTCATTTACAAAACAGAAACATGGAAATTTAGCTAGTATCAGAAAATTAGCCAATCTCATTATTTTTACCCCAATGGTGATGAGAGAAATGATTTTTAAATGAAATAGCAATTTCATTTCCAAGCTTGACTTATTTTCATTCCTTTTGTAGTTGTACCAATTGTTTCATCCTTTTTGTAAATTCCTGACCACCTGTACTGAAACTAATCGTCATTTCCCTTCATACAGAGCGCTCTAAAGCAAGAGTTGCTAAGGAAAGACACTCGTCATTTTTACTGTTCACCAAGATTTGAGATAGTAACTTAAAGTATATAGATTTCTATTCTATGTGCTGTCTTCCTGTGTCATTGAGCACTTGCCTTTATATTTCAGGATAACAGAAGTCGAGTGCCTAGTTGAAACTCAAATATGTTAAAGTTTGTCTCAACTCATTTGCAAATAGCACAGGTATCGTTCTGATCTGCAATAGATACGAAGTGCAGCTCAATTTACATTTTTTCTTATCACATGAGAGCCAGCCCACAGAATCTTTTGCTTATTCTCAGCCTCCAAAGTGTCATTTATTTGGAGGTCTCTTGGTTTCTCAAACTAAGGGTAACTGCAACCCAAAAGCAGCAGCTAAAATTTCATAGACTGATGAAATTACTCCTGTAAATTTTTAGATGTCATCCTTTTAAACAATAAGCTAAATCTTTGTGCAATTGTAGCTGATAAAAAAAATAAAGGTGCTATTAATAAAAATGTTAATGAACATACAGATTAAAATTATATAAATGTTTATACAATAGAATTTTTATTGCATTCATCTTCCAATTTGCTTCACATCTATTTATTGAGCCTCTAATATATGTCAGACATTGCACTTGGCATTGGAGAGATAGAAATGAACAAAACAGATATTATGTCTGCCCTCCTATTGGCCTCCTATGTAAATGACAAAGGAGAAAAAATACGACAAGTAAATTCTTTTATTATAAACAAAATGATGAAGAGTGAAAATTATAAAGATGTCATTGATGTGAAATTATTGCCAGAAAGCTGGAAATAAAAAATCCAATGGGTCTTCATGCACCAGAATTTGTACTCATACAGCAAGCTTTAATAGAATTTTTTTGATTTTAGAGTAGAAGACATGTCAAATCAGTTTACATGTCTCAGCCAGTAATTATATTTTCTTACAAGTGGCTATTACATTTTTAGAGACAGACACAACAAATAATAAGAGGTTTTATTTGAGAGGAGAAACAAGCGTGTGGTTGTTTTTTTTTTTTAGATGAAAGGGGTATAATAAATTTATGAGACCTCACATACAGCTATAATATAATAAATTAGAAGGATTAATAGAATTGTGAGCTACAGTAACCTGCACTAGTAGAATGCCTATTTTATAGAGCTCGATAATACAGTTTATCATTGACTCCATGGAATTCCCACAATATATTAGCTGTGGTGTAACAATAAAGAACACACAGTAAGGGGCATGTCCCTTTTGACACACATTCTCTTCCCACACTTATTTTACCAGGGAAACAACTCTAGTGCAATTTAATTAAACTGCACTGCAATGAATTAGTCCAGGTCTCAGCCCTCTGACAGAGAAGGGCCTGGCAGTACCACAGGGGTTTGTCCCCTTGTGACAACAGAGAGACTTCAGAAAACCTGGGGGGAAAAGTTTAAGGTTCTTCAAATGACAATGTCACTGGGCAAGTCTAGAGCTGTCAATCAGATCACTTAAGGAAGCATTAACCCCTTTGGAGTTTTTATATTTTGTTGTTTGTTGACTATGGGTCAACCTTTTGGGGAACATCTATATGCCTTAGAATCTATCATTGCTCACTTTAAACAAAAAATAGCCTTGCTATTTGAAAGTCCACTGTGTATTCATGGCTAGCTTTGCAAAGATGTGCCAGAAAGTAATAACTTGAAATAAACTTAGGATGATGATGAGTTCAGATAAACTCTATTGGAAAGAGCACATGAATAAAAACATTCTCATTCAAAGTAAAAACTCTCCCGCTAAACATGATCTAGAATATCCAAGACGGAAGTGTATTACAGAAGGTACGTTATTTCCCCAGAGTTGCTGATCAACGATGTAGTAAGGTTATACCCCCCATGACACAGAAAATCTTGCATTATTGATGAATATTCTTATTTTAGCTGAATGCTGTTTATTAATTCATGAGAGTGTTTTGGAATTGAAAACTAAAAATTTATAAAACAATACCATTTTTAATAACTGCTGCTAGCTAGATACATCGAATATTTAAGTGAACCAATACACAAAGACCTCAAAAGAATGTATTAGACAATGGCAATTAGATCTCTAATAACTTGGCTCCGTTGGAATTACCGAGCTCCATTTAGATGCCAGACATGGCACCTTAGTGATGGTTACACCATGTCGCCACCCTGCCTTTGGCTGAGGACCCTGAGAAATGACAGTCCCATTAGGTGTCGTGTAAAGTAGCTGACCCCACACTCTGAGCACTTGATCTTTGCACTGCAAGTGACCATTTGTTACTGTTGCCCAGAGATGGAACTCAGGTGACTCAATGTAACCATTGCCTCTTCAAAAGAATAGAATAATTTTTTCAAGTCTACTACAAAAAAAAAAGAAATGCAAATTTGTTTAGAAAAAAATGGATAGGCGAATTAAAATCAAGAAATATAATCTTTTACTCATAGTGAATATGCTTCCTAAGCATTACAAAAATTATCTGGACATGAAAATATTGACCAAAGGAAAGAAAGATTTATCATTGCCTGAAAACTTTCAATCTTTTTCATGAGTGGGTAAAAGTATTTCCCCTATGAAAGGTATTTCTACTAGAGCAAACACATTCACATAAAGCAGTCATGGAGACTAATTCACAAAAAGTAATGTTTCTCTTTGGTTCTCAAACAATGTTTATTTTTCTGTAAATTGAGGCACATATAATATAAAAATACCCACCACAGTATTTTCAAGCTAGGGGGAAATTATTATCTTCTCCCTTTTCTGTGCTTTAGAAATCCCAGAATTTGAGCTAGTTAGTTAAAAGAGATGAGCTTTTCACATTTCGAGTCTTCTGGAGGCTTTCTCACTTCAAAAGATTCTGGAAATCTCTGGGTTGATTTCATAATAGTAGCTATTATATATTGGTGATCATTACGTGCAAACACGTGCTAAGTGCTCTAGAGAGTCTCTATACAGTGTATTTTATGGTCACTTCTTTTTATTTCTCCCCAGGATCATGAGAATTTACCATTATTTAGTCATTTTATAGATAAGCAAACTGAAGGTCAGAGAATTTATATGATTTGCTCAAAGGCAATAGTACTAGTAGGTAGCAAAGCTTAGATTCAAACTGAGCGATCCTAATTTAAAAATAGATGCTGTTAAGTTCTTAGCCATACTATCTTCTGAAATTAAAAGTTCAGAGATCTTTTCTCACTAGTAAATATTTCCATAATATATTTTTTTTGAAAAAAATATCTAATTTCTTCAACATGAGTCTTAAGAAATTGAATTCATCTCTTTCTCTAGACCCATCCTATTATGTAGTGACGAAGACTAAAAAAGTGTACTATTTGATAGAAGCAAATTTTTTTGGTCTGAACTCACTTTTCCAATAGAAATGGAGTTATTCACATACATTATACTCTTGCCTTTTCCTCATGCACCTGTGCACGCCACAGGAAGGGAAAAGTGGAAAAACCTTTTTAACACTGAAAATAAAAGCATTGCCTTAATTGTCAAAGGAAGAAATTTAACGGAAATTCAAAGTTAAGATAAGCTACCTTTCCCTATCTTCCTCCCCATCACGACTCCCACCTTGATTAGAAAAATTGGGAGTGATTAACAGTTGGAATGCATAATTTAATCACTTTTTAATTTATTGGAATTAAAACAATAAGAACTACATTTCCATGAACTCAGCACCTCAGTTTTAATGGCCATGGCCCTTGCTTTTCCCATTTATTTTATATTCCCTCCTTCGCTCACTTTACAGTATTTAAGAACCAATGTTTTGTATCACCTATTGAATTTTTTATTCTGAAACGCCAAGCATATCAAAGAAAAATAATTTTGACAATCTCAATGTTTCCATTTAGTTGGCTGGTTTTGCAACAGAAGGCCTACATAGGAACTTTTTTTAAAAATAATATATAATTTAAAAGCATTGGAAACCATATTATATGCTAAGTACAAATACAACAGAAAGACTTAAATGTACAGCTGTGTCAAATGAAAGAAAGAAAAACATTCAGGTGCCAAAAAGGAGCCAGAGCAGACAGCTTAAAAGACAAACTGCATCAGTCATCAGTCGGGCAGATGTGACCCAGAGGCCAGAGGCTAAGGTCTTAATTTCCATGCAGGGACAAGAGATGTGGCCTTGAACTCATGCACTGTAGAGATACAGAGATGAGTTTCGTTCATGAAGTTAGAACCCTAAACAGCTGCCTCCCTAGTGAAAGATAAGGACTGTATCCAAAAAGAGGCAAAAAAAGGAAACTGTCTTTCCAAGAGCTCTGAAAGGTTTTTTATAAAATTAAAAAAATTCACTTGAGAAAGTGAAGAGTCAGCCTGTGTTATTTTGTGGCGTAGGAATCCTTAAGCCAAAATAATTAGCATAAAACTTTACTCCCAACTATTACCTTTTTGAAACACCTGGTGGAGGAAAAGGCAAAACTATTTTGCATTATAGAATTCTAGATTGTCAGTTAATTTCCTACAGCATTACAGGATTTAGACAAACACACAATCATCAATAATGCTGATCTGATCTTCAAAAAAGTGCAGATCATAAGAGGAGATACTCCAACGTGAATGACAATAGCAAAAATAACAAACAGGGGAATTAGAACCCAAGAGCTTCAGATAATAAAAAAATATTAAACAAACTATGAAATAAGTCCACTTTAAATTAGTAAGGAGATTTTTAAATATCTATAAGGGAAGAACAGACATCATAAAACAATCAAGATATAGAAAATGAGTAGAACTTCAGGAAAAAAGAAATAGAAAAATTTTGGAATTAAACATTGGATTTAAAAACATAAAGGATGAGATCAATAGCAGAGTGGATGGAACTAGAGGCTTAGATTAGAGGACTAGAAGGTAATTCTGAGGAAATTACCCAGGGGTAATGGCATAAGAGAAGTGAAAGGATGGAAAATAAGAAAAAGAACAGAAAAAAAAACATTGAAAATAAAAAGAGAATAGTCAACATATAGAATATAGGACTTCCAAAAGGAGATAATAGAAAGAATGGAGTAGAAACATACCCAATGTGATAATGGTTGATAACTTTTTTATAATTAATGAGTGATAAGAATCCTCAATTTATAAATTACAAAGAGCCCAAAGCAAAATAGCAAACACAAATTACTCCAAAACACTTCTTGCTTAAACTAAAATACCAAAATAGAAAGAAAATATTAAAAGCAACCAGAGAAAAAACATTATCTGCAAAGGAACAATAACCGTCAATAGACTTATAATCAGTCAAAAATACAGGTCAGAGTAATGCTCAAGAAAATAACTGTCAACCTAGAATTCTAGAACAATTTCAAATAACACTCAAAGTTAAGATTAACAAGTTATAGGAAATACAAGGAATAGATGAAATGACACCAAGTGAAAGTCATCAAATCCAGTAAGTGAGTAATTTTCAAAACAACTGGTCTGCTATCTTTCCAAGAATCAATATCATGAAAATAATGGAAGGATAGGCCCTTTGCTAGATTTTTATATTTAAGATAGATAACAAATAAATGCAATGTGTAGTTTTTGGTTGGATCCTGGCTTGAAAAAAAAAAAAGATGAAAAGACCATTTTGGAACAAATGAAAAATCTGAATACATGGTGAGCATTAGTTGATATTAGAGAACTGTTCCTTACATTTTATATATTGTGATGGAATTTTACATGTGTTGGAGCTATGCTTAGTTTAGACAAGCAGGTTGAACAGTTTTCATTTAGGAGCAAAGTAACATGATGTCTGTAAACTTATTTTTAAGTGCTTTAGCTAAAGTGTGCGTGTATGTGTACGTAGTGGACACATGGAAAAAGTCAAATAGCTTGAGTCTATCATCTAGACTCAAAGTGTTGAAACTAGATAAATTGCTGAGTCTAGATGATCAGGATATGGGTGTACATGGTCCAATTTTTCCTACTCTGCTGTATGTTTGAAAATTCTCTCAATAAAAAAAAGTTTAGGGCAGGTGTGGTGGCTCATGTCTATAATCCTAGCACTTTGGGAGGCCAAGGCAGCAGGATTGCTTGAGGCCAGGAGTTCGAGACCAGCCTAAACAAGATCAAGACCCTGTTTCTACTAAAAAATAGAAAAATTAGCTGGGCATGGTAGCACCTATAGTCCCAGCTACACGGGAGGCTGAGGCAGGAGGACCGCGTAAGCCCACAAGTTTGAGGTTGCAGTGAGCTACAATGATACCACTGCACTCTAGCCCTGGCAACAGAGTGAAGCCCTGCTACCAAAAAAAAAAAAAAAAAAATTAAAGAGAAAGGATGATGTAAAGATATTCTCATTTAAAGACTGAGACAGATTTTTGCCACTCACAAACTGCACCAAAAGATTTATTAATAAATGAACTTTGATAAGAAAGGACCTGAACTCAAGGAACAATGGAGAACAAAGAAATTGGTAAATGTAAATTAATGTAGGCAATGATAGTAATGACTACTAATAGGTAGTAGGTAAAACCAAAGATGGAAATAAAACATTCACATGAAAATTTGAGGGGTGATTCAAGGAACACATTCTAAAGTTCTGAAAATCTTTTACAAGAAATGTAAAGATGCTTATTAACATAAAGTTTTTTTAAATCCTGTATTTGCAAAGAAATTAGCATAATTTTTAAAAGAATTTTAATGAATTATTTGTAATTGCAATTAAAAGTTTAAAAATATAATGCAATGCAACATAAAATAATATATCCATTTAAAAAAAATAAGTTCATGTATTAAAAATCTGAAATATCCATTATAAGAAAAAAAGTATTACTATAACTCCAATAAAAAAAAAAGGAAAAAAAGAAATTAAGAATCAATCATTCCAATAGAAAGCAGAAGAGAAATAAGGAACAGGAGAAAAGTAAATGAAAAATTAAATGTAAGATATTATAAATAGATAAAAAATACTTCAGTTATGGCACTAAGTATAAATAGATTTAAATCACTAGTTAAGATTCTCAGATTGGATGTTTCAAACTGTATCTAGATGCTATTTATGAAATAGGTAACAACTATCTATGGATGAACCTCATAAACATAACATTGAGTTTTCTAAGAGTTGCAAAAGGATAAAACAACCTGATACAACTTATATAAACTTTTACTATATGCACAGAAACAATACTAACCCCAGACTACCATTCAGCAATAAAAAGAAACAAACTTCTGGTCATTTTTGGAAAAAAAAAGTCACAGATGGGTAGTTGTCAGGTATTATGGATGGGAGAGTTGGGAGAAACCATAAATGGGTAGTATGAGGGAGGTCTTTGGTGATGATGGGATAGTTCTGCATCTTGATTGGTTACACCAATCTACATATGTGATATAAATAATAGAACTATACACACACATAGTACCAATGTCATTCTCCTGGTTTTGATATTGTACTATAGTTACATAAGAAGTAACCACTGGGGAAAACCAGGTGAAAGGTACACAGGACCTCTTTGTCCTATCTTTTGCAATTTCCCATAGATTGTGAATCTATAATTATTTCAAAACAAAAGTTTTTAAAAATACTATTATACATCTTGCATTAACTAGTGGTATATCTGGTAAGAATACAAAACATGTCTTGGTATTGTTTGAATCTTTCTGGATGCTACGTGCTTGATATTTAATATTTACAAAGTAATAGCAGTGATGCAAGGAGTTAAGAAGTGTAAATAACTCACAAACAAATAAAAAATGTTTGACCCTGATACCACATCAAAAATGAACACGCACACACAAACTAAACGAGATTTTTAGATATTCTTTTGGGAGGGATAATTCTTAACGCATTTCACTTCCGTCTCAGAAACTGAGAGGGAATTATGATAGTCCAGTTTAAGCAGAGAATACACAAAGTCCTGACCCAGCATGGTTCCCATATACATGAATTTCAGTTACCATGGACTGGTTCAGTAACAACCGTCCCCCAACACCATGATTCAAAACTCAGTCACCATGGTATATTAAATGTGAGTAATTGCATAAAGTACAAACTTCGCTGCTAGCTCTTCAGTCCACAAATCACTACACAAATAACAGATGTGCACCCTGATCAGTGAACAATCACATCACTTCTTTCAAAGTCTGTTGGTGATCGATCACTGAGCATTTATTATTCAATTCACACACAGACAGTAAAGTATGTAGTCATGTTGTGTCCTTGTCTCCCAGTGACAAACTCAGGTGACATTTTGCAGAAATGAATCATCCAAAGAGGGGATTAGCCAACGAAGATGAAAGTGCAGCAAAGAAAAGAAAAATGATAATGCTGGAAGTGAAATTGGGATCAAACATAAATGGAGTTATAGAAGAAATAGTCAACCATGTGTAAATAATCGCCCTTACAGAGACTTTAGCAAGAGGAACTTAGTGAAGACAAACACAAATGTGAAAAATAGTTACAGTGAAAATGCCCATGGTCCCAGAGGAATTAACTCCAGCAAAAGCTCCACATAAAAGGAATTCTCAGCAATATTTTACAACATTGAAAGTGAATACAATAAAATATTGCAAGCTGATCCAAACTTAAAAAGGAGTATGATAATTTGCCAAGGCATAGAAAGGATATTTACTCCTTACCTATGAATTATGCAACAAGAAGACAAGCACTATTCAAACTATGCTTGATAGGTTTTTTTCAAATGTAACACATTCATTCGCAGTATTTTTAATGTTTTCAATTACAGTGTATTAAATAATAGTTTTATTCTTTTTCGTTTCTGTATACATGTATAACTATGTATATAAAAATGCATATATATAACGTCATACATAACCATATATATATACATGTATAATCAACAGTATGACAGTTTTTAATGTTTTGACAAAAATGTTTAAAGATGACAGAACGATCATTTTTTCCCATTATTAAGACAATTTTGCTAGTTATTTTTGCTGTTCCACACTTGTCTGCAAAGCAAGAACTACCTATATACAAAGCGAATGATCTGCTTGTGGAAAAACTGAGTAAGGAGTTTCCTCCCTTTTGAAAATATGTATTTGTTTCTGACTAGTGAGGCAAGTAACACAAATAGGACTGACTTATGTTTCTACACGGATCCTCAGTGCTGTCATTGAACAATCAAATCCCCTTGTTAATGGTGCTTCACATATTTTTAAGCAATAGAACCTTTGTAGTAAATGAAATCTGAAATGGAACAATTTACAAAACATAAAATAAATATTATCTTTAAATTTACTTTGTTTATAAAGCCAGTTAATGAGAATTTTGATGAATTGGTGACTACACATAAGAGCTGTAGTCATTTCAGCCTCAGCATCTAGGGTTTTTTCCTGCAGTTTATATTCATTATGTAGAGATATACACAAACAGCTGCAAATGCTACCAGTTGAAGTCATCCTTGAAATCCCTGAATACTCTTCAATTAAACTGAGATAGTTAGTCTTCTTATTGGAGCACATGTGTGAAACTTTTCATAATAATTAGAAAAAAAAAAAACCTTGTCTGGCAACTTTATTCCATAAAAGGCAAAAAAAGCTTTACCAAGCAGTCACACATTATAGCCACTAGTGTTTTAAAAAAAATTATAGTATATGTGAATTTGTGTTATTCTAGTGTTTATTTTTTTTCCTTTTGGTAGAGACAGGATCTCACTCTTGCTGAGGCTGGTCTCGAACTCCCGACCTCAAGCGATCCTCCTGCCTCAGCCTCCCAGAGTGTTAGGATTCCAGGCATGAGCCACTGCACCTCTCCTCTAGTGTTTAAATAATCTAAAAAGATTTTCCATTAAATTAAAAGAAAACAGTCTACAAAAAACTGAAGCATTGAAGAATTCCATGGAACAAAATTCAGAAATCACTATCCTTCCTTATGTGTAACTCTGGTAGATGCAGCTGGAACCAAACGTAAATTTTCCCATCATGGTTAAGAAATAGTCTTAATTTTTATTTCACTTGATCATTCTTTCACAAGCTTTAATCTCTGTCTTGCAATATTATTTATTCCTGATTAACTGTATACTATCTAGCCACTGAGAAAAAGTGGGTTTCATCTTGCTGTCAGAGAAATCACAAGTTGTTCTATTTTTTTAGAGGGGATCCACCTATAATTCATTATTAAACTCATTTTAAGTATATAATTTAGGATCCAATTATTGAAATTAATGAAAATGTTATAAAGAAGCTATGTTATGAAAAAAGTAAACTTGTATAACTCTTCCATAAGCAGTTTGACAACATCAATCAGATCTTTACAATCTTCAGTCCAATGGCCAAGAAGTTTTACTATGACGCATTTAACCTGAGGAAATAATCTGATCTATGTAAAGAGATGTACGTAAAAGATTCATTTTTATAGCATAATTTATAAAAATTAGGAACTACCTAAATTATTCAGTATTAAGGAACTGGTGGCCGGGCGCAGTGGCTCACAGCTGTAATCTTAACAGTCTGGGAGGCTGAGGCGGTAGGACTGCTCGAGGTCAGGAGTTCGAGACCAGCCTGAGCAAGAGCGAGACCCCATCTCTACTAAAAATAGAAAGAAATTATCTGACCAGCTAAAAAATACATATAGAAAAAATTAGCTGGGCATGGTGGCGCATGCCTGTAGTTTCAGCTACTCAGGAGGCTGAGGCAGGAGCATCGCTTGAGCCCAGGAGTTGGAGGTTGCTGTGAGCTAGGCTGACGCCATGGCACTCTAGCCTGGGCAACAGAGCGAGACTCTTCTGGCTGAGAACCACTGACATAGATACCTAATACATACATACATACATTTTTATATATGTGTTTATATCTATAACCACACCATTTCAAATGCTCATGACCTTTAATTTTAGTTATTCTAAAATTACTCAACTTTTTTCAAAATTAAAAAGGTAAAGAAAAGAAATAAAATGATAAGCAGAACTATAAATAAGAATTACTGAAGAAAGGAGTCACGGTGGTATTCTTTCTAATGACTAAATTGTTTTAGTGAAATTGACTTAGTATCCAAATTTAGATGAATGGTTATAGAAATTACAGCAAAGTCAGAGTGAAATATTAAGCATCCATGAAAAGATGTGTGTAGGAAAAGTTTTTAACAACCAGAGGGTGTGCATGTGATAGTTTACTTTAAGATATGTGTAATATAGCTATGTTTTAAAAATGCACCAATCCAAAACATGGAGGAACAGACAAGACAAGACAAAAAAAAAAAAAAAAAAAGAAAGAAAGGAAAAATAAATAAATGAAAATAAAAATGCACCAAAATACTGAATGACAATATAATAAAGTATGAACAGTTGTCTCTGGATAGTGAAATTGTGTTTGACTCATTGATGAACAGAAGGATCGATATTTGCCTCTTTGTGCTTTTCAACACTTTCCAAAATATAAATTACAATAAAAGTGTTTTGAAGTACTTTTCCAATAAAAATTTCAGATGACACATAAGTCTCTCCTTCTGAACTAGAAGCAGTTCTCAAAAGACCCATGTAGCTTGGACAACAAAGCAGGACTCTGCTTTGTGAGGAATTTTCCGATAAAGCTTATCGACATCATACTTAGGCTCATCCTCAGAAACCAAGCGCAATATGGAAAGACCTGAGCCCATTATCTCCCCCACCAAGGCAGCTGCCCGCAAATCCTGGGCTAACTCCATCACCTACTCCATCTCCTTGTACTCAAAATGGAGAATTTGCCAGAATGGAATTTGTCTGTGGCTCTTTTGATACTGTTTCGTAACAACTTAACATGATAGAAAAATACTAACCCATTCCTGCTAAATTTGGTTATATGTTATGTAAGATTTCTTTAGTAAAGTAGTATTATTTTCTAAGTAAGGAATCAGAAGAAATGATTGCTCTCTACAAAGAGAAAACTAAGTAAATACTCAAACCAAACCAAATGAAAAGAAATAAAATCAGAATGAACAGAAAGTTATCAAGTATTGGTTTACCTAAGTCATTCCATGGGGGTGGTGTATTTGAGTAATATTAGTATATCAATGAACCTATGTTTCTGTGTTTCTCCATTTTCTCTTTATTAATACATCGGTGGTCTATAAAAATAGCTCAGTTTTTTTCATGTTATTGTTTACCATAATAGAAACATATGCATATGATTTGTTTAAATAAATTCAAGTAGACTGAAGGCAGTAAAATAAAAATAAGTATCTCGCTCCATTCCAACTTCCAGTCTCGCTCTCTGAAGGGAAGATTAATAGTTTCTTGGGTCTCATTGCAGAAATTTTGGGGGCATATACATACACAGACAGACACACAAACATATCATACACTTATTGTTCTGCAACATCTTTTCTACCTTAGAAATATACATTGGAAAATCTTTCATGTTGGCACATAAAACTAAACTTCATCCTGTGAGACAGTAAAATGTTATTTCATGCATGGTTGTACCATAATTTACTTAACAATTCCCTAATGATATACATTTAAGTTGCTTTAAGTTTTTACGTTATAATCTGCTGAAATGAGCACCCATGTACATATATGTATTTCTAGTATTAATCCAAGTAGAATAAAGTTACAGCAATAGAATTACTAGGCCAAAGGTGTATGTATTTTAATTTTTGAGAGATAGTAACAAGTTACTCCCTATATAAGATTACACCAACTGATATTCCCAAAAACAGTATGTAGAAATAACTCTTTTCCCACAACCTCATCTTATAGGATATTCTACGGTGGTAAAGTATACACCCCGAAAGTAAGCACCATTTAATCCATCACACCAGAAGGTTTTTATCATGCATTTTTCCATGTTATTCTTACCATTGGAAGTGTTTGCTTTAGTATTGTTGATATTTAAATATCAAATATTTCCAGCATTATGCCTGGGCATTAAGGTATGGCTTGGGCATTTGCTATGAAATCTAGCAGAACTGGATTTTGTCATTCCCATTGTAATGGAGGTAATAATCATCCAATCTAATTTCTAGAATCTTAGGTGGTGTGTTAAAACTAGATTAGATGGTACATCCAAATGTAGTCATTAAAGAAATGCTTTCCAAAAATAAGAAAGTAGTCTTTCATTTTTAGTGGCATTCTTTGATTTTCATTTATATTCTTTTTTCTAAATATAATTTTTAAATCTTTTTAGCATTTCCTCATGCCTCTCAAAAATAATTTTGAGATGTTAATCAGAACTCCTACTAACAGTTCCTAAAATACATATTTTTCAAACCTTAGTAAGGAAAAATTAGTTGCCTAATTATTAGCAATACAGGAATAAATAATCTCTTACCTGAAATTCTTGGACTTCTCCAATACCTCTCTTTAAAACTCTACAAAGTAGAGCTGTGAAACGTATGCTACGTACAGGAAGGAAATCTTTAAATTTTGGACACAAGTACAAAGTCGTGGCTCTTTTAGAAGAGAATTTTCTCCACTGCCAACCAGCTGTAGGCATAGTCTAGTTATAGACTCAGAAAAGCTGTGCTGTGATATATTAATTTACACCTACTGTGCTATTAAATGAAAAGTCAAAGGCCACGTACTGGGCACATAACTTTTACCCTAACATAAAACAGATTTTACGTTTACTAGCAAAAATATTTAAGGTATGATGCCTGGGAATTTGCAGTGTGACAAAAAGAACCAGAGAATTTATTGTACGATTAGCTAACCCATTATGCCAGAATGCCTATAATAAATAGCGAGCGAAATGATCAACTAGACCTTGAAATTTTAACCAAATAACAGAACAGTTGTTAATTACTAAAATTGGGGCCACAAGTTAATGTTTTCAAACCAAATTATTTTTTTCTTTTTCTTTTCTTTTTTTTTTCTTTTCTTTTTTTGAGACAGTCTCACTCTGTCACCTGGGCTAGAGTACAATGGCATCATGATAGCTCACTGCAACCTCAAACTCTGGGGCTCAAGCAATCGTCTTGCCTCAGCCTACTAAGTAGCTGAGACCACAGGTGTGTACCACCATGCCTGGCTAGTTGTTTTTTTTGGGGGGGAGGGTACAGATAGGGTCTCTCTGTGTTGCCCAGGCTGGTCTTGAACTCCTGGGCTCAAGCAATCCTCCCACCTTGGCCTCCCAAAGGGCTGGGATTACAAGGGTAAGACACCACGCCCAGCCCACACCAAATTTGTGAAGTGTAGTTGACATCAACTAATCAGACTTTATGGCTAAAAAAACCACTACACAGTCTTGATTCTGTACATACTTTTTGAAAAGGTGGAGTCTCATATCTTAGGAGCAAAACAATGATAATTATAGCTTTTTTATTAGAAATATTCCATTTTAATTATGACAATTTTTCTATTTTTACTTGAGAAAACACACTTCCAAGGATAATACCATATTACTCAGACACTCCTGGTGCCACCCATATCCCTGACCACGTCACTTGCAGGTACACATGATGATAGTTTCCGGAATGCTGCCAACTCTGGGGGGTGGGGAGGAGAGATCCTCATCCAATGGGTAGGGGAGTCAGATGATAAATGTCACAGCATTACTTACTGCTGGGTGATTTTAAGGTGAGCTTCCTGGAGGGTCCCCAGTGGGATGTGACCATAGCAATGTACACATCATCGCATCCTTGCCTGTGCTTCCCAGGGTAACTTCCCAGATAAATTAGGCGTATACACGTGCTTGCCCCAGAGTATGTTTTGGGGATAACCCAAGTTGAGAAATGCAGCTTAAATGTGCTAGAAGTTTATTACTCTTTCTTGAAAAAGTTCAGAGGTACATACAGTCAAGGACTGAGAGGGAGGCTCTGCCATCCTCAACAAGTAGCTTTTTTTTTTTTTTTTTTTTGGAGACAGAGTCTCACTCTGTTGCCCAGGCTAGAGTGCCGTGGCGTCAGCCTAGCTCACAGCAACCTCAAACTCTTGGGCTCAAGCAATCCTTCTGCCTCAGCCTCCCGAGTAGCTGGGACTATAGGCATGTGCCGCCATGTCCGGCTAATTTTTTTTCTATAGATTTTTAGTTGTCTAATTAATTTCTTTCTATGTTTTAGTAGAGACGGGGTCTCGCTCTTGCTCAGGCTGGTCTCAAACTCCTGACCTCGAGCAATCCTCCCGCCTTGGCCTCCCAGAGTGCTAGGATTACAGGCATGAGCCACTGCGCCCAGCCAACAAGTAGCTTCTTTTTCCAGCTACAGGATTGTCCAAGTTGGCGACTCCACCTCTCAACATCTCCCAGCCTGTGTAAAAGGGGAAAAAGCAAAGAGTGCATAAGACACTCCTTGCGAGGACACATCCCAGAAGTGGTACCCAACAGTCCTGGATCTTTGGTCCGGACTTAGTCAGATGGCTACGCTTGGCTACAAGGGTAGCTGGGAAATGTAGTCTCTATTTGGCAATCGTGTACACAGGTAAAAAATTCAGGAGCTGTATTTTTTAAGAAAGGGTAAAAGAATATCAGTGACAAATCCCTGCACCTTTAAAATGTCCTATGTTACCTTAGGCCATATAATGTGATACCTTAGCCACTTAATGTGATTCATGGTAGGGTTAGGTTTAAATCTACCAACTCAATATTTGTTTTCTATTTATCCCATTTCTTCTCAGTTCTTTTTTTTTTTTTTCCTCTGATGTCTTTTTGATTCAATATTTTCTATGATTCCATTTTTTCTCTTTTGTGAGATTATTAGCTATACATCTTTATCTTGTTATTTTAGTAATAGTGGGTTTATAGGGCCTATAGTATTCATCTTTATCACTTTCTACCTTCAAGCAATATTATGCCACTTCACATATAGCACCAGAACCTTACAATAGTATGCTTCCATTTTTGTCATACATTTCAGTTCTATAAATGTATAGCACTATAATACATAATTATTTTTTAAGTCAATTAACTTTTTTGGCTAGAGTACAATGGCATCATCATGGCTCACTTCAATCTCAAACTCCTGGGCTCAAGAGATCCTCCTGCCTCAGCCTCCCAAGTAGCTTGGACTACCGTCACAAGCCACTACACCCAGTGAATTTTATCTATTTTTAGTAGAGATGGGGTCTTACTCTTGCTCAGGCTGGTCTTGAACTCCTGAGCTCAAGGGATCCTCCCACATTGGCCTCCCGGAGTAGTAGGTTACAGGTGTGAGCCACTGCGCCCAGCCGAGGATTTTTATATCTATGTTCATCAGGGATATTGTCCTGTATTTTTCTTTTTTTGTTCTTTCCCTGTCTGGTTTTGGTATCAAGGTGATGCTGTCCTCATAGAATGAATTTTGAGGAATTACTTCATCTTCAATTTTTGGAATAGTTCACAAAAGATTGGTATTAGTTTTTCATTAAGTGTTTGGTAGAATTCAGCAGTGAAGGCTTCTGGTCCTGGAGTTTTCTTTGGTGGGAGACTTTTTATTACTGATTCAATCTTGTTATTCATTATTGTTCTGTTCAGACTTTCTATTTCTTCATGATTCAGTTTTGGAAGGTTGTATGTTTCCAGGAATTTATCCATTACTTCTAGGTTTTCCAATTTGTTGGTTTTTAGTTGCTCAAAATAGTCTTTTATGGTCCTTTCTATTATCTGTTTTATCAGTTGTAATGTCTCCTTTTTCATCTCTGACTTTGTTTATTTGACTCTTCTCTCTTCTGAGTCTAGCTAAAGGTTTGTTTATTTTGTTTATCTTTTCAAAACACCAACTCTTCATTTTCTTGGTCTTTTGTATTGTTTATTTAGTCTCAATTTGATTTTTTTTTGCTCTGATCTTTATTGTTTCTTTCCTTTTACTACTTTTGGGTTAATTTGTTCTTGTTTTTCTAATTCCTTGAAGTGCAAGTTTAGGTTGCTTATTTGAGACCTTTCTACACTTTGATAGAGGCATTTATTTTTATAAACTTCCCTCACAGGACAGCTTTTGCTGTATAGGTTTAGGTATGTTGTGTTTCCATTTTCATTTGTCTCAAGAAATTTTTTTTAATGCCCTTTTTAACTTCTTCATTGGTACATTCATTGCTCAGGAGTATGTTGTTTAATTTCCATGTATCTGTATATTTCCAAAGTTATTCTTGTTATGGATTTCTAGTTTTATTCCATTTTGGTCAGAAAAGACACTTCATAGGATTTCTATTTTTGTAAATTTCTTGAGACTTGTGTTGTAGCCTAACATATGATCTATCCTGGAGAAAGTTCCAGGTGCTGAAGAGAAGAATATGTATTCATTCTTCAGCTGTTGGGTGGAATGTTCTGTAAATGTCTGTTAGGTCCATTTGATCTAGGGTGCAGTTGAAATCCGATGTTTCTTTGCTGATTTTCTGTCTAGATGGTCTGTCTATTGCTGAAAGTGGGGTGGTTAAGTCCCCTACTATTATTATATTGGATTCTTGTCTCCCTTTAGATCTAGTAACATTTGCTTTACATATTTGGGTGCTCCAGTATAGCTATATTGGCAATTGATATATCCTCTTTTTCAATTGATCTTTTTATTACTATACAATGACCATCTTTGTATCTTTTTACAGTTTTTAACTTAAAGTTTATTTTATTGGATATAAATATAGCTACTCCTCCTCTCCTTTGACTTTCATTTGCATGGAATACCGTTTTCCATCCCTTTACTTTCAGTCTCTGTCCTTACAGATGAAGTGAGTCTCTTGTAGGCAACATATAATTAGGTCTTGGTTTTTATCCATTCAGCCACTCTGTATCTTTTAATTGGAGAATGTAATCCATTTACATTCAAGGTTATTATTAGTAGGTAAGGATTCACTCCTGCCATTCTATTAATTGTTTTCTGGTTATTTTGTAGCTCTTTTGTTCTATTCTTCCTCTCTTGCTGCTTACCTTTAGGGTTTGGTGGTTTTCCATAGTGATGAGCTTTGATTTCTTTCTCTTTTATATGTGTGTATCTGCTATAATTTTTTTCTTAGTGGCTTCTCTGGGGTTTACCAAAAAAAATCTTATATTTATAAAAGACTATTTTAAACTAATAGCAAATATTCTAGAGACTTTCCTCTCTCCCACAACTTGTAATTTAGTTGCCTTAATTTATACTTTCAATATTGTGTATTCCTTAACAATTTATTGTAGCTATGGTTAACAATGACCATTTTGAATTTTAATCTTCATAGTAGAGATCTGAAAGATTATATGCCATCATTAAAGTAATGGATTATTCCAAATTTGATTATGAGCTTACCTATAAATATAAATGTAACAATGCCTTTTATATTTTCATATGATGTTATGGTAGTAATTAACATCTTTTCACTTCTGGTTGAAGTTATTCTGCAGTATCTATCTGCCATTGTTCCCTGAAGTATATTTTTTTTTTTTTTTTTGAGACAGAGTCTCACTCTGTTGCCCAGGCTAGAGTGAGTGCCGTGGCGTCAGCCTAGCTCACAGCAACCTCAAACTCCTGGGCTCAAGCGATCCTTCTGCCTCAGCCTCCCGAGTAGGTGGGACTACAGGCATGCACCACCATGCCCGGCTAATTTTTTCTATATATATTTTTAGCTGTCCATATAATTTCTTTCTATTTTTAGTAGAGATGGGGTCTCGCTCTTGCTCAGGCTGGTCTCGAACTCCTGAGCTCAAACGATCCGCCCACCTCGGCCTCCCAGAGTGCTAGGATTACAGGCGTGAGCCACCGCGCCCGGCCTGAAGTATATTTTTTATCTTAGATATTGTAGGTTTTTTCCTCGGATAAAAACCAAGACCTAATTTGTGTTTCTTAAATCAATTTTATGTCACAATACAGTCTATCTTTCCTTTATCTTTTTAAATTTATGGCATACATAAATAATAATTGTTTTAATGTCCTTGTCTGCTAATGATAACAGCTGTGTCAGTTCTGGGTTGGTTTTGATTGATTTCTCTTTATTTTTTTTTAATATACTTTTTTTAGAGATGGGATCTCACTATGTTGCCCAGGCTGGTATTGAACTTCAGGCCTCAAATGATCCTCCCATCTTGGCCTCCCAAAGTTCTGGGATTACAGAAATGAGCCACCATGTCCAGTTGATTCCTCTTCTTATTATGCATCATATTTTGCCGCTTCGTTGTGTACCTGGTAATTTTTTATTGTGCCCAGACATTATGAATTGTATATTATTGGGTACTGGATATTTTTGTATTCCTATAAACATTTTTTAGTTTTATTTAATTCTCTGGGTCTTGCTTTTAAGATTTGTTAGGAGAGACCAAAGCTGTAAATTATGAGCTCTTCTATTCTGGCTGAGGGGAGCAGGCCCTATTTTGACTCTATGTGAGCAGTGGTTACTGTTCCCTGTCTATTTGAGAGGTGCTTGCCCTGGCTTCAGGAAGTTTCCTCACATGCATGTGCTGATCAATACACAGCTGAGTATTCTAGAATGACCCTCTGCAGATCTCTATGTAGTTCTAACCTTCTCAGAGTACTGTTCTGTGCCTTTGGTCTCTCTGACATCTCAGTTTCATCTCCTTAATCCAGGGAACCTGCCAGGCTCCACCTGGGTTCTCCCTTCCTGTACTACAGCCTGAAAACTCTCTCAAAGCAGTGAGCTGAGGCAACCTTAGGGCTCATCTCTCTTTTTATATCCCTCAGGGATCATTGTCCTTTGTTGCCTGATGTCCAATATATTGAAGATCATTGTTTCATATATTTTTCCATTTGGTTTTTTATTTTATAATTTCAGGTAAAAGCATATATCCAGTCCTTGTTAGTACATCTTAATAAAAAGTTGAGGAGGAAACCTACACATTATCTTAAAACTCTATAATTTAACTGACACATACAGTATGTTTACATACAGTATGTAGTATGAAACACACTGTATGTTTCAGTTAAATTGTAGAGTTAAAATCACTAATGGGATCTTAAACATACGATTCATTACCCGTCAAAAAGGAAGGAGACTAATCTCTAGAAAGGAGCATCCTAAACCCTATATAGTCCTAAACTTATGAAAGGAAAGAAAAATGTCTATTTTAATTGCATGGAAAAGTAGTTACATTGTCTCAATCAAGTAGTATGCCCTGCTAGTGAGAGGAGGAATATATTGTTTGTCCTTAACATCTACACAAAAAAGATAGCAATGAATGCCTGTTTTTATGATAATGGTAGATAAGACCGAAGAGATTTCTTTTCAGTTATATAGTACTCTTGCCAAAAATGATTAAGCTGAAACTAATTATGAGAAAATAATCAGAAAAATCCAAATTGTGTAACATTACACAAGACAAGTGACTTGGACTCTTCAAAAATACAAAGGTCATGATGAAACAAAAAACAGTGGGAGCAGGAATATTCTAGACTGAAGAAGACTAAGTAGTCTCCTTCAATGATAACTATATGCAACACATAGTCCTTGGTTGGACGGTGGATTGAAAGGCAAGGAAGGAAAAAGAGAGAAGTAAGGAAGAGAGGAGAGGAAGGGAAAAAAGAAGAAGGGAAGAATGGAAATTTATAGCAATATAAAGGGCATTTTCGGGACAATTGAGGAAATTCGGATATGCACTATATTTTAGAAACTGTTATATTAATGTTAAGTTCTTGGAAAAATAGTATTCAGGTTTTCTAGGAGAGGATCCATGCTTTTAGAAGACACATGCCTAAACAGTTAAGAATAAAATATCATGATGTCCCCACTTAATTTCAAAGGGTTCGACAGCAACATCAACAACAACATGAGATTCTAATATAAGGCATTAATCACAATGCAATTTATAATAGAAAAATAATGATTACAGTCCAAATGTCCTTACTGGAAATGTCTACGTAATGAAATTGTAGGCACTAAAATATTCTTATGCTTTTGGTTATTTTTCCTCCGAGGAACATGTGTTATTTAAGGGGATCTTTCCCAGAAAGAAATAATTTTTAATATGATTTCTTTGAAATTAAGGAGTACCAAAGAATCACCAAACCTAATGCAAAGACCAGTACGTTTCAGAAGTAGCATTCCAATTTCTTATTGATCAACCTCTTCAGATTCAAGGATTCCATACAAAGAAACTCATTGGCAAGACTGAGACTAAGAAAAAAAAAAAAAACTTAGATGGTTTCTTCTAACTTTGGTTCCCATAGTCAACATAAGGACTTAGTAGGAAAGACAGAAATGAGAGAATAAACAGTTATGTACTGTTCCGTTTAAGAAGGCTGAAATAATAGATTCCAAGATACTTTCAGATATTTTGGGATAGGCCAGACGCTAAGCATTTACCAGCTAATGCCTTCCCCCAAAAGCAAGAAATATTCAAGAAGAGTAATCATTATAGAAGGAAAAACTAAGCGCTGAGGCACAAAAAGTAATAAAGACAAACTTTACCTGCCACTCTTTTTTCTAGGTTCAGTCTTGACACCCATATAAAACTTTCTCTGACTCCTTTCCATGGTGGACTAAACAATGATCTCATGTCATCTCTGGCATATGTGCATAGGTTACTGATTTGCTTTATCTCACTGTTGCCAAACAATAGGAAGAGGAGAGAGTTGAGTAGCAATGTCTTAGGTCTACAAATGGGACCATTTGGAAAGGCATTTTTCCTGTGGATCCTGTCTTCTCTGACTGAAACCTATTCAATAAGACTGTTCATTCCTGACCTCCTGGCCCCTTGACACTGATCTGTCCTAAAGAAGATGCCAATATATTGTCTGTCAAATTTATATGAGAAAGCCATAGCATAAGGTCCCTATTTCTATATTGCACACAATGCTTTATGTCAAAGTTTGATCAACATGAAATCACATTTTCAAAGGTTAAAAAACAAGTGTCAGTCAGTCAAAAGTAGTTGACCACTGTCAGCGTCTCACTGGCTGACCTTGAACTCCTCCATGACTCTGAGGTCAATGATATGTCATTAGAGGAGGAATTTCTTATAGATTTATGATAAGTTCATTTCTTTGACTATGATCTTGACATTAGAAATAATTTTAAGGTGTTCATCTTTAAACACCTACCTAGCAAATTAAAACATACAGCTATAAAAGGATCAATCTTCCTTTTCATCATGTAACAACCTAACAATTTTCATGCAATGAAGTTGATGTTAATAGGAGTTAAACATGCATATCTACTAGACAAAGAACACTAAGATTTCAATAGAGGGCTAAGATCCAATAAAAGAGACAGGAAGGTAGAAGAAAAACAAAGAAATGTGCAGTATTTACCATAGGTTCCATTTCTACCTCTATTTTATTTATATATAATAAAAGAAAATTAGCAGGTAGTATTATGCAAGCATCTTCAAAGGTCTGAAAGAATTTTGAAGTTTATCTTTTATAGTATTATGGCTGTTGCATACCATTTAAATATTGCTCTTAGGTTTATAATATGTCACACAAATATATTAATTAATGTTATTCAAAGATTGTCAGGGTCAGTTTTTAATACCAAACACTAGGAGATTAAATTTAACTCAAGCGAGCCCTATTCTGTTTAGATAGTAGAAAAGAGCACATAAAAATTCTTAATTACTTTCAAAATGCAATTCTTTCCCAGAAATAATGAATTTTGTTTGCTAGTTTTTGTTTGTTTGGTTGGTTGGTTTTGCCTACCTGAGAAAGAGAGATGGAAGAAATTAATTTGCATTTCCCTTTTTCAGTGTTTCCAAACATCAAAGTTATGAACAGAGCGATTTTAAACAAATGGCACAGATCTGTTACAGACATTCACAGATAATTATAGTGAACATCCTTTTGTTTTTTTTCATCTTTTGAAGGTTAAAAGTTAGCTTACCATCCTCCCAGGTAGGCACAATGGACATAAAATAAATCTTATAATTTCTCAGCCATGATTTAAAAGAAAGTGGCATCCACCTGAATATTTTGCAGACATATAAATTGCTGTACCTAAATATATTTAAGTATGATTTTCAAATGTTTTCACAGCCATGTGATATTCTGTACTGTGTCTTCCGCGTCAGAAGAAGGGAGACTGAAAATGCTAGGCAGCTTTATTATTATTTAGCAATCACAATTCTTTAACCCATTTGACTTTCTAACTCAGATGATGAAGTTCACTATACTTTAGTGTCTATGTACATTTTCTCACCGTCATTTGTTAAGACTTAAGTAAAGGCAGTAACTGAGGGAAACACAGCTCTTAAACCTTATACTTAATATCTTTAGACTCACATCCACTTGCAAGAGAAATACATGACAGATCTATTGTTCTGTATTAGCAGGACATTGTCCCAGTATATGAACACATGCAAACTACTCAGGAAGGCCTTTGAATATTTAAGGCAAGACACTAGTGGCTCATCCCAGTGGGAACCACAGAAAAGGGGAACCTGATTAAATTTAATGTCATTGTCACTTTTTTTTTTTCATTGCGAAGAATTATATAGGTAGCCATAGCTACCACCCTGTTCAGACAGCATGACCACAATATTCCCCCTCAGAGGTTGGCGTCAAGGACTGAATTATTCACTCCAAGAATGTGATTCATTGCTGGATGTGGTTCTTACAAGATTAAAAGAGTCATCGGTAAATAAAATGTACGCACAAACTCTAGAAGCAAAAGTAAGACACAGACCACTGCAATCTTTTGATCACTGATTGGGCATGGTAAGAATAATATGTTAAAAATTATAAAATTTCTTTAGTATAATTTAGACTGTGAGCCCAGGTTTCTCTTTTTTCCCCATTTAAAAATCAACTTAAAAAGTTTTAATATAAACTGCTGGAGTTTAGAGTAAGATCTTCTTCTTACCCTATTACCTTTAAATAGGAAGCCTTTGACTCAATGTTTAGTTATGCTCGTCTATGGTAGGCAGCAACTCTGTTTAAAACCTAATTCATAAAAGTTTGTTCAGCAACAGCGAATAAGCATTGTAATAACTTAAACTTAGTGTTTACCATATATGTTATCCTTTATTGAAATGCAATTTCTCTTTTGTCTCTAAATTTACAATTTATCTTTTCTTGGGTATTTCTAAGTGTGCAAAGCCATTTCTAAACAGGTATTTCACCTGGTTAAATCAAATAAATTTTTTTAAGTAAGATTGTTAAAAATTAAAATGTCAGGGGGTTTTCACTTGTTCATCTTATCTAATCAAATATCTCTTAAAGAAGAAAACATCTTTATTATTTATAGCCATCTATGTTAAATTTCTTAGGTGTTGTATCAGACTGATTATCTTTTTTATTTTTCCAAATATCAGACCCTGCTCTTTAAAAGGTGACATAAAAGTGAACGCTAGCTGCCACATAAGCCAGTCCACCAAAGAAGTCACTGGTGGCTTTAAATAAACTCCGGGGACTAGTAACAAGCTTCAAGTGCAGAATGGCAGTTCATTGGTTTAAACCCATGCTGGCCTGGCTGAAAGCTACACCATGTGAGTGTCACTCGCAGGAGTTTATAATCAGACTCAGGATTAATCGTGGACACAAGTCTACAACTCAGCACCCACCATCGTAACTGGTTCCCTCGTTTGAAGTCTCAGGAGACTGAATGGGCAATGGAATTTGAACTACCGACTCATTCTGGTCTCCCCAGGAATAGATGAAGGCTCCCCAGTCGGGGGTACTTGGAGAAGCTAGTAATGCTGCTATTGTCCCTTAAACCTGCCCTGTGGATAAACAGAAAACTTTCCTCTGTACAAGTATACATCAATGCACCTTTAAAACACCAAATAATTCACTCTGCATTCATAGGGTTAAAGCAATGTTCTTTTATGATTCCCTAAATAAAAATGTACCTGAGCTTCTTTATTTGTTCTTATCTGCTTGGCAATAATTTTTTAAGAATATTAAAGAACATATTCCTAAGAACTTTATGAAGAACTTAACTTGTACTCTGAAACCTAATCACGTTATCTTTTAGTAAAATTTTATTTATTGAGATTGAGATCTCATCTAGAATTTTCTTAAATTTTATTCCATATTATGAAAACATGCTAATGCCAAATTCAGAGATCATAATTGCTCTCCACTTTTAAAAAAAAATCTCTATGTAAATTCTATATATTGATTATTTAAATTAGACGCTTACAGAGACATCACCTTTTGGGTTGATTGGGTGGATTACCGTGGAATTTCTGAGAAGATGCAGCTTGGCCCCTGAAATACCAAGGGATATTTTCCTCGGTGAAATGTGAAACAATGTGCCTTCCACAATGAACTGACAATGCCTTTCCTGAGGCTTGTGGTGTGGTCACGGTGTTGATCTCGTCTTTTCTTCTGAATGTGCTCCCATACCAGAGACGTTACAATGGTCATTCACAAAAACTACAGTACGGGGAAGTTTAAGATGTGTTTTCTGTAATGTTTCTTTCTTCCATCTGCAGCTGGGGGGTTGCAGCTGGGGGTTTACATCTGGTGTCTTTTTTCCTTTTTTTTTTTTTTTTCTGGTTACCTGAATGGATTTCTGCTTCTTAACTGTACCAGCTTGCCATTCAGTATGGATATAGGTCCACTCAGAATATTTTAGTGTCTTTTGGCTTCTGAGTTACCTTTTACTCTCCAAACGATTTTCAGGCTAGTTTTGCTAATGCTAACTATTTTCTTCTTTAATGGCCTTAGTTATATTCCTTTAGAATTATCTGGAACTCATGTAACAAAATAACTAATAGTTGCAAACAAAAATGATTTAAAAAATTTTAACTAATGTCTATGGGTAAGGGATTTTTCTTTTCGAATTGGCTATCATCTAAAAAAAGGTTACTAAAAATGGAATTACTTAACCACAGAGAGTTTCCTGATATTACAGCTATAAATGTTTATGATATTTACAGAAATTAGAAAAAATGAGACATAAAATCACTAAAATTAGGCTCTCTGAGTCTTAATCTGTGTTCTGAGACTAGCAAAGGAAACAACTCAATCTAAGTCACTACTAGGATGTCCAAAACCAGGTATTGAGACACCATAAACTTGAGTGTTTTTAATGACTCTATGACCTGCATATTTATAGTAATAATAGCTACCATTTATGAAGTCCTTACTGTGTGCCAGGCATTGCATATATTATTATATAATAATAATTATTATCATATTAATACTAATTATCATATAATGCTAATTATTATATTAAATTAGTTCTCACATTTTGAAAACTATAAGGTATGTACAAATACACCCATTTCACAACTGAGGAAAGCAGTGATTAGGGGAGCTAGGTGAACTGCCTAAGGTCCCAGGTGATCAAGAAGAATTTTAACTCATGTCTGCCTGACTTCAAAAGCCTTGCTCCTACATGCTGCATTATACAGACTCGCCATATTTGTGTATATAACTGGATATTCATCAGTTGTAGATTTTTTATATATTATTATTCAAACATTATCCCTTGGAGGATATCCCCTAGCATTTTTTTTCCTTTTTTTGGGGGGGCGGGGACATGATCTCCCTCTGTTGCCCGGGCTAGAGTGCCCTGGCATCAGCCTAGCTCACAGCAACCTCCAACTCCTGGGTTCTAGCAACAAAAAGTTATTTCTCACAGTTCTAGAGGCTGGAAAATCCAAGATTATGGTGTCAGTATGGTCAGGTTCAGGGGAGGGTCCTCCACCTGGTTTGCAAATGGCCTTATTCTTGCGGAATCTTCACATGGTAGAGAACAGAGAGGGGGCAAGCATTCCTGTTGCTTCTTCTAAGGGCACTAATACCATTCATAAGGGCTCCATCCTCATGGTGTAATTACCTCCCAAAATGCCCCACCTCCTAATCCCATCACATTGGGGGAGAATCTCAACATATTTCAACAAATTAATCAAGGGGCGGGGGACACAATCATTTAGTCCATAACATAATCTATCTGTGGTTACACTGCCCTAAACAATAAGTAAACAATATGGGTAATTAACTTGTCCCAGGACCGCTTGTTCCACTTGATGAGTTTGCTTGGACCCCTTATGTGGGAACCAGACAAAGGTTAAATTTGCAATGATGATCTTCATGTAATGTTTCTTCTCTGGACTTTGGCTAAGTATGAAAAGATATTCGAACTGAGATCATGTGCACTGAGTAGCATTTTTATGTAGGTTCAGCTGTGCACTTAAAGGGGTCCCAAGAGGCTCAGTGATCCAAAACTGCCTAAACTGAGAGGAACCTAACAACAATTGCTTTCCAAATTAGAAAGTTCTTTGCAAAATAAAAGGAAAAAATAAGAAAAAGGGAGTTTTTCATAAAGCAAAATATGTTGGATTGTTTTTATAAATAATGTATACATATACAAATACCATATATCTACACATACGTAACTTATGTATATCGCATATACGACATATATCTTCTTATATCATACCTTATCTTATAATTTATCTTATTTGTAATAGTGCAGTCATACAGATAATACAAATGAGTGAAACGAGAAAAGTATCTTGGTATAATAAAAAAGAGTGCAAGGTTTCTCACTGGAGTTCAAAAAGGAAAAAAAAAAAAAAGAAAAAAGAATGCAAGGAAATATAGCAAAATGGAAGCAGAAGTTCCAGTTAGAGGAAGAAACTATTACTAAATTCTCAGTCTAGATGCTTGTTTTTCAGCTAGAATTAGGGCCCAATGTTCCTTTTCATTATAAAGAGAAGCCAACGTAAACAATTTCTCAATTTTAAAATATTGAAACTGAATTTTTAAAAAATGTTTTTAACAGCACAAGTTAAACAATACACATCCAGTACTGAACTCAGGCCATGGCCACTGGTTTTCAACTTCTATAACAACTGACTGTGAATTATTTCCTTACTTGTCAAAATATGAAGTTGGGATAAGTATTTGCGGGAGATTTACTGGTCTGTAAGTTTTCCAAACACGGTGCATTTGTTATTGATTGCTATATCATGTATTACTACAAATTTAGCAGCTTAAAACAACACCCATTTATTATTACCTGTAGTTTAGAAGTCCAGCATGGAGTGGCTGGTTCCCTGGTCAGGGTCTCACAAGGCTGAAATCAAGGCAATGGTGGGGCTACACGCTCATCTAAGTCTCAGGGTCCTTTTCTAGGCTCACTGGTTACTAGCAGAAGTGAGTTCCTTGCAGTTCCTTGCAGTTGTGGGACCGAGGTCCTACTTTCTTGCTGGCTGCAAAGGGTGGGTCATTCTCAGCCCTTAAAGGCATCCCACAGTTGCCTGCCACAACATGTGCCTCCACAAAACACGGCGGTTTGCTCCTGCAAATCCAGGACAATCTCTCCACCTGTTTAGGAGCTCACTTGATTGGGTCAGGCCTACCCCCAATCAACCAGGGACCCTGATTGCATCTGCAAAATCCCTTTTGCCATGTAACGGAACATAATCACAGGAGTGACACCCCGTCGTATCCGCAAGTGCCCATCACAGGCAAGGGAAGGGATTATTCAGAAGGCGTGCATCGGGGGGTGGGAATCTGGAGGGCCAGTTTCAGAATTGTGCCTACCAAATATGGGGAACAGTAGTTCAGAGAATTATAAAGGATTGCATAATTCTTTTGTATAAATAATTTCTATTCTTCCGGAGTGTCATTACCTTTTAGTGAAAAATGATGTAAGACACAGTCTTTCAAAAACTGTTGCTTTATGTTTTGTAGCAATAATAAAAAGATTATCCAGACTATCTATATTCGATAGTCCCTTTAAGGAGCTCTTTGTGAGAAATTTCTTTTGAAACTTACTAGGAGATATTTTGCTTTCCCTGAAAATGTAAGAATTTTTTTTTTTTTCCTCTTACATTAGAAATGCATAATGGACTTTCTCTCTCTTTTTCCTTTGGCTGTCATCAAGCTTAAAGCCAGATTTAAAGGTATCTTTACTGTCTGTATATGATGGATGAATATCCTTCCATTTTTAAATTCTTATTCAAATTTTTCCAGTGCTGGTTTTAATTCTTGATTTTATATATAAAATAAAATGTTGTCATGTTCACCTCTAATCCAAGAGAAGACATAAGAACAAATATTAATATATAGATTAGGTAGATGAGAGGGGGAAAGAGTAAAAATAGATTAAAGGTAAATAAAATAAATAAATAGTCATGAGAAAAAGAGACAAAGTAATGACTATGTATTCTTTCCATTTTATAGACTACCTATTCAATTCCATAAATATATATACCTGTACTTGGACCAATAACTCATCATTTTTATTTTAACAGCTTTATAAGACTTTATGGTCTAGCAGGGTCTTGTTTTCACATGGCAAATTTCTTTTGCAAAAAAATTCAGTGATAAAATCAATAATCAATAATTTTAATATTAATTTTAGCATTGAATATCTCCTAATAAGTTCCCTTTTTTTACTTTAAGCTCTCAATCAATTCTCTACTTTCTTTGTTTTGTTTTTGTTTGTTTGTTTAAGAGACAGAGTCTCACTAGCTTTATTGCCCAGGCTGGAATTCCTGGGCTCAAGCAATCCTTCCACCTCAGCCTCCCAAAGCACTGGGATTACAGGTGTGAGCCACTACACCTGGCCTTTTCTACTGTCTTTGAACACATTGGGTCTGATGCCTTACACATGTGACTTAACCAAAGTTCTAGAGAGATGGTCCCATTCTCACTACATTCATCTCTCTCTAGATGCATTAGATCAATTTTAAAGCCACAGAGCTTATATCTTTTATAGACTATTTCTACCTTGCATTTATATAAACATGTTCATTTGGCACTAGACTCCATCTTTTTATCATACATACACTATCCATCTCATACAAGGAATCAGAAGAAATTAAGTATTAGATCTGTGAGGGGAAGAGAACAGAAAGGACTTGAAAGAAATAATGGTGATTCCATAAGGAAAACGAGCATTTCATGCAAAATCTACGTTCATCTACACATTTCTTGGAGAAGCTGGCGAGAACACTGACTCGCAACAAGGAATTGTTTGGGATAAACAGGTTATAGTTCTGGGAGACAACTAAGCTACAACCTGTTTGCTGTCAGTTTAGTGATGGTCTTGGGAAGGAAGAGTAATTTTTCTTTTAGGGTAACTTTGAGAACCAGCCAAATCTTAAACTTAAGTAGTTACCTGCTGAAGATTTAACTTCTGTTTTATCTTTACAGGCAGTTGGTTGATTCTATAATATTGACTGGTGGGGGGCGAGGGCAGTGAAGCAGGGTCGTCGGGGAAGAGAGGATGCAGAGAAAGCTAAACCCTGACCCAGGGAAACCAAAAGGACACGTGAACACCCAAGATCTAGGCCCTTCCTGTCTCCAAGAAAGATATAAAGAACTTTATGGTATTCTATGGTACTCAAAGGCCTAAGAAGGCATGTGCATACGTAGTAAGAAGTTAATATTACATTATGATTATAATAATTATAATTATTCAAATAATTCTATAAATACATCTATAGAAAAATTACACTTATTGTATTCCAACTTGAGTCCTTTTATTTAAATATCCTATTAATACTTCCGTATGGTTGGAGGATTTGAACAATTACGTATTCTACTGTTAGAGTTTAAAATTTTTAAGATCTAATTGATTGCTTAAGCAGAGCATCCTACCCCAAGACAAATACTGCTACCCTTCACCCTTGACCTAATTTCTTAGCAGGATCCAGATCTAAACACAATCTAATCTTCATCCACATGCATTCATTTATCTCAACCCTCACTTAGAAAAAGAATTCTGAGGACTTCATTTACTCTTCTCCTCAGCACCTAGAATGATGCAAGCCATTTTCTTGATGCTCAAGTATGTTGACTGTCAGCAATTTTTTTCTAGGTGATTTCTAACACAGGTACAATTTCGTTGAAAATTAGACGGTTAAAGGTAAAGTCTGTCATTAAGGCAGAGTCTACTTACTCTTAAAATTCGATGGCAATAAGTTACAGTACAAATTATATATCTTTACCATAGTAACATCTTTCAGATGAGGGAAAAAATATTTTTTTGAAGATTCAAGTTTCTGTGTTTCCTTCACTTATGAATAGCCCTTTGGGCTTTTGGTGTACACTGTTAAAGACACTCATAAAGACATTAGAATTAACAGATAAAATCTGTTCTTAGATCAGCTTTCAGGAGGTGTCAGACATTATCTTGCTTTATTTACAAAAACCCTTTTTACAAAGCCACATTTTGGTTGATAGTTTCTTCTAGTCTCTTTTGGAAAGTTATCACAAATTGTTTAAGGTACCTAGTTAATAGAGTCTTTAACAATAGATGTTATATTTGCGGGAAAAAATATTAAACAACAGGGATTTATTCTGGTAACCTCCAGTTGTGGATATATAGATACGTAGATTGATCAATCAAAGTAATTTCATTGATTTGTTTGTTTGACATTTTTTGTTTTTGTTTTTTTAGATTGGAGACCTGAGGCTGAGGTGAGAGGTCAGGAGTTTGAGACCAGCCTGAGCAAAAGCCCATCTCTACCAAAAATAAAAAAATTTAGCCAGGCATGGTGGCTGGTGCCTGTAGTCTCAGCTACTTGGGAGGCTGAGGCAAGAGGATGGCTTGAGCCCAGTAGTTTGAGGTTGCTGTGAGCTATGATGATGCCACAGCACTCTACCTGGGGCAATGAAGCTAGATTGTATCACACACACACAAAAAATTAGATGGGAGACCTGTTTGCTATTTTCCCTCCTCTATAGTATTTTATTATTTTTCTTCAACAAATTGTCCAATAAGTTTAGTTTATTTAAGTCAGTTAGAAAGAGAAAGAAAGGAGGGGGGAAGGTGACAGAGGGTCTTTGATAGAGATTACAATGAAAGAGATTTATCCGAAAATCAATCCTCAAAACACATTTAGAAAAAAATTATATACCAAGTGGTAAAAAATTCACTAGTTAGTCTAGCAACCAAGGTCAGATTAAGTGCAATAGCAAAAATTCACTGCAGATTCCTTGGTGATACAGTGATCAGATACTAAAAAAAAAAATTTGGAAATAGGGAAAATACAATGCCATAAAGTTGTAATTGTCCTAGGGAAGAATTGCCCAGGTGACAGGTAATCTAGAGGAAGACAGAGGGCTGGCCTCATATGATTAAGATATGTTATTTATTTTATATCACTTATACTAATCTCAGACTACATTCCCATGTCATAACTGACAATTCACAGGTATATCAAATATTTGTGACTCAAGCTCAATATAAATATTCTGAGTATTTACTAGTACTATTAGCCTTGTCTTATAACAAGTGGTGGGAGCTTGTAAGATACTGCCTTGTATTTCATTACTAAACTGAGTTCTATTCATTTTATTATTGAATTCAACTCACCAAAATATCAAAGAAATATGAAAGATCTTTATTATTTTCAGTTTTAATAATCTTCGAAAGCAACATATATGTCAGTGCCTCTAAAGACATTTCAATCTCAGTTTCATTCAACATAGTTTTCTAAAAAATTAAATTACTTCTCCCTATTATATTTTTAGGAGGTTGGCTTTTTTATGGTTTTCTTGAGAGAGGAAACAGAGAATAAATATATAAAATGAAAAAAAGAACATGTAATTTTAAAAAATCATGGAAAATTAAGAAAAAAAATCTGTAGCTTCCATCACACACACACACACACACAAAAAGTGCTCCAAAATAAGGACTGTTAACTTTGACTAGATCTTTAACGTCAGCAAATATCATCTCCTTGTACTCATGCGTAAGGATCTCAGCAGAACTTTACAAGGTAGCACGACTTCGCAAATCTTTGGAGGATTGGGCATATCATTGTGGGAGGGCAGCAGAGAAAGACTGTCAGGGAAAAGACAATTGAGCTGGCGTCCCAATGCCAGATACAGTAGCATCTGCATAAAGCTCTCCAAAAGTCCAAGTACTGCTTAACTCAGCAACGGAAGTGTGGCATCTAGTGGACATTTAGTTTCTGCAATACTTTCTTGTATTTTGCAGAGAAATAGCTGTGACGAAGTACAGATCTTTGCGGTTTAACTGTTTTGCTGCTGTTGTTTTAAACAAGCCCTGTTTTCATCTTCCATGTTAAGCCTGACTTTTTTTTTTTACTGATTTGGCAGGAAAATTCAAGCTGCCCATATGACAACATATTGTTTAGAATCTAGAGTTCTACAAAGTGATTCTTATCTGTGTGCTTACTTCTTATCTTGAAAAATATCGGAACATAAGATTCTTAAATTATATTTACATGAAATAAAATTGTTTTGATATTCTTAGAATATTAAGTTTCACAAAATGTGAAAATGTTTTCAAATTTGTTAGAACAAAAAAAGTATGCAAAATGTATTGCTTCATATCATGAAACTCTTTTACAAATCAGAGATTTCAAGAAACAACAGAGATATTGAACTTGAAATTCATAGAGTACCAAAGTATATATACATGGACAATATTTTGGAAAACAATATTTTCAAACTATGGTATTTTAAATTTTAAAATTACAAACAAGTTTCAGGCTTTATTGGCTTTAAGTTACTCACTGATAAATTAAAACAGTTGTACATTATTTCAACAAAATCCAACTTCTAAATAATTATCATGACCCCAAATACGTTAGCTTACTACAATATGGAGTCGTCATTCAAAATTTACCTTTGTCTTCTTGTCAAATCAGTCAAGTGTTTTAAAAAAACTTAAAAATGTGACTTGGTATTTACTAAAAGTTAAGTAATTTCAAAACAGTTTAGCATTTTTCTATGAATTGATAAACTTTCAATTTATCAAAGACTTCTTGGCAAGCTTTTGCTTTACTCTAAAATATTGTTTGTCTAATATTGAATCCCCAGTATTTTCATAGATATGCTTGTGTGTCCTGATAGAGTTAGCATTTTAGAGATAGGAAACACTGAAGAATAAGTGGTGAATTTCAGGTCGCCAGCCTGAAATGGCTCGGGTTTTTCACTACTTGGGGGAAGAACAGAAGTGTGTAGTCTGTTCGTGATTTGGTCCCCCCTAGTGGACACTGAGTAACACTGTAAACCAAAATTCTTACATAATAATCCATTGGTCAGTCAAAGTATCATAATAGAGACTACTTGTGGGTTTAACTGAGAAACTAAAGTGGTCGTGTTCCTGTAGTATCTGTGAATCTTACAGTTCCCACATAACTTGGTATCTAACCATTCCTTCTTCAAAATGTGGGTGAAAGACCTTTAAGTAATCTATAAATCCAGGAAGAAAATGATATACCCCCAAAGTTAAATGTATTCATAATTTGGTAAAATGTGAAATGAGACATTTAGTTGTAAATTCACACCTAGGGGGTACAATGCACACTATCTAGGTGATGGACACACAACTTTGACTCAAACAGTACCGAAGCAATTTATGTAACCAAAACATTTGTTAATCCCCATAATATTCTGAAATTTAAAAATACGTTAAAAAACAAACAAAAAAATGATAAATTAAACATCATCAACTTTTACAATTTTACATTTCAAAAGACACCATTAAGAAAATAATAAGGTTGGGTGTGGTGGCTCCTGCCTATAATCCCAGCACTTTGGGAGGCCAAGGCAGGAGGATTGTTTGAGGCCAGGAATTCAAGACCAGCCTGGGTAACGTACTGAAATCCTGTTTCCACAAAAATATTAAAAAATCAGTCTATGTGGTGGTGCATGACTGTAGTCCCAGCTACTTGGGAGGCCGTGGTGGGAGGATCACCTAAGCCCAGGAATTCAAGGATGCAGTGAGCTATGATAGTACCACTGCACTCAGCCTGGGCAAGGAAGACCCCGTCTCCAAAAAAAGAAAAAAAAAAAAAAAAGGGAAATAATGAAACAAATCACAATTGGGAAAAAAAATCTTTGTCAATCATATATCTGATAAAGGATTCCTATCCATTAAAAAAAAAGCACTTTTGTAACCCAAATAAAAAAGACAAATAACTCACTTAAAAAATAGGCAAAAGACTTGAATAGACATTCACCAAAGAATATATATGACTGGCCAATAAACACATGAAGAAATCGTTAACATCATTAGCCATTAGGGAAAAACCATTAAAATCACTTGACCCCTACTAGGATGGCTATAAATAAAACGACAAATATTAAGTATTGGAGAGCATGTGGAGAAACTAGAGCCCTTAAACTGCAGCCACTTTGGAAAACGGTTTGGTGGTTTTTCCCAAAAATTAAGCATAAACCTACCTTATAACCTCATATTTCCACTTCATGGTGTGTATTCTAGAGAATTGAAAACATATATCCATACAAAGACTTGAATATTATGTTTGTAACAGCAATATTCATAATTGCCCAAAGTGGAAAATTCCAAATGGGCATCAGCTGATGAATGGATAAATGAAATGTGTGGTATTTGTATGTTGGAATTCTATTCTGCAATAAAAAGGAACAAACTACTGAAAACCGATGAACTTCAAAATATCATGCTAAATGAAGGAAGGTAGCCATAAAAGACCACATATTGTATGATTCTATTTATATGCAATGCCCAGAAAAGGCAAATCTATACAAACAAAAAAAGTAGATTAGTGCTTCCCTGGGCCTGGGATTGGGACTGAGAATGGAAATTGAATGCAAATGGGGTGATGGAAATGTTGTAAATTGGGTGCTGGTAATGGTTTCACAACTCTGTAAATTTACTAAAAAAAAAACTCTGAACTGTACATCTAAAATGGGTAGATTATGGTATATAAAGTATAGCTCAGTCAACCTGTTGGACGTGCTTGAAGCTCTGACTCTGGTGGGGCAAAAGCAATATACGTAACCTAAACATTTGTACCCCCGTAATATGCTGAAATAAAAAAAATTAAAAAATAAAAATCCTAATGATTTCACAGTAAGTGATGGGCCTGGGATTTAAATTTAGGCCTAACTTGCCTTCAAATTTGTGTTCTCTTTTATGATGACTTATAACCATAAAAATAGACCTTTTGAATTTGGAAGTAGCTAGAAAGTGAAATATTTTAGCAAAGGTGCCCTCTGTAAGTTTTAGATAACTGTGATAGCAAAGTGAAATAATTCTAGTCTATACACATGCAAACGAATTATGTCTAATAGAGGAAAAACTCTCCCCCTACCATCCCTCTCCCCCACAGAAAAACAGTTTGTCTCTGTTTGTGCATCCATTTCAATATTCCTGATTAATAAATGTATCTATTCTTTAGATTGTAAAAAAAAAATATTTTGATTAGTCAGTCAATTATTATTTGCAGGTTATTATTTTTAATTTGTTAACAACTTTGCTAACAAAAAAGTCACAGAAAAAATTCTGGAATTCAAAACATAATATACTTTAAAATGATTTGTGTTCCTTTATTCAACGAAAGTAACAGATTATATCAGCAGCCCACTCAACCTGATTTCCAAACTCTCCATTCTCTGTAACTTCTTGGAGCCAGAACATCAAGGCTGGGAGTGAGTCACCTTATCCAACACCAACACCTGCGTATAACACGATCACCCCAATACTAATTCCATTGAGATTTTTATCTAGCTTACTTTTCTACACCTCTAATGACCCTGGCTTAATAAGCAAATATGGCAATCTATCAGAAAGACACAATTTCTTTACAAAAAAAAAAAAAAATAGAAATTTTCCTGTCTTGCACAAAGCAAAGAAGAGCAAATTTTTAATCTAAATGATCTCAGGAGTTCCAGATCAGCCTGAGCAAGAGCGAAGCCCCCTCTCTACTAAAAAAAATAGAAAGACATTAGCTGGACAACTAAAAATATATAGAAAAAATTAGCCGGGCATGGTGGCGCATGCCTGTAGTCCCAACTACTCGGGAGGCTGAGGCAGGAGGATCGCTTGAGCCCAGGAGTTTGAGGTTGCTGTGAGCTAGGCTGACATCACAGTACTCTAGCCCGGGCAACAGAGTGAGACTCTGTCTCAAACAAACAAACAAAAAGTAATGTAAAATGTGCGTATGTTCTGATGTATCATCAAACTTAGCCTACATAAAAAACATTAATACTTATTTAAAAAGATGTTCACTCTACTACCATATTATGGAAACATAAATCCACATTAAGTAGACCAATAGTAAATAAGATAAACAAATACTATACTCATCTTTTTTTATGAGATAAACTTAGAGGTATTAATCTAGAAAATGGTCTATATTACATTATTAAATGATTTTTTAAATTGGAAACCAAATTATTGGCATTATGTGTGTGTCCCCTATACACTGATATGTATAACTTCAGGAAAAGTTGAGAATGATACAATTAAATGTACAATGGGTGATGAAGTATAGGTTTCCTTTCATCTCTTACTGTAAATACTTTGTATTTCCTTAAGTTGCGGGATTATAGGTGGTTTTTATGTGTTGTACTCAAGATCACACACTTAGTGGCAAAGCTAAGCCACAAACCCAAGCAGTCTAGCTCCAGAGGTCCTGCTTTTTAACTACTCACTAAACTGCCTTTGTCTAGAGCAGTATATAAAGTAGGAACTAACAAATTTAGGATTTGTTTTTATTTAGTTCTTACCTATCATACTCAGAGTGACCATATATTCTTAATTCCAAATATCCCTTACCATCCCGGCATCAAGAGTGCCTATTGGCCGGGCACTGTGATAGTTCCTGTAGTCCCAGCTATTGTTGTTGGTTTGGGTTTTTTTTTGTTTTTGTTTTTTTTTTTTTGAGACAGAGTCTCCTTCTGTTGCTCGGGCTAGAGCGTCATGGCATCAACCCAGCTCACAGCAACCTCAAACTCCTGGGCTCAAGTGAGCCTCCTGCCTCAGCCTCCCAAGTAGCTGGGACTACAGGCATGCGCCACCATGCCCGGCTAATTTTTTTTCTGTATATATTTTTAGTTGTCCAGATAATTTCTTTCTATTTTTAGTAGAGACGGGGTCTTGCTCTTGCTCAGGCTGGTCTTGAACTCCTGACCTCGAGCCATCCACCCGCTTTGGCCTCCCAGAGTGCTAGGATTACAGGTGTGAGCCACTGTGCCCAGCCTGTCCCAGCTACTGGGAGGCTAAGGTGGGAGGATCCGTGGAGCCCAGGAGTTTGAGGCTGCAGGGAGCTATGATCCTGCCACCGCACTCCAGCCTGGGCAGCAGAGGGAGACCCTGTCTCTAAAAAAAAAAAAAAAAAGAAAAGAGAGAGAGAGTACCTTTTGTTTCATGAAGTATTGACCCATAACATTTAGGCCCTGGTTATGTCCCTCAGATATCTATTTACAAGAAAGAAAGAAAGAAAGAAAGAACAAAGAACTATTTACAGGACTTTAACATAAATCACTGTTAATTGTGGTGTCCTTGAAATTACAACTTAGTTTGGGCATGTGGTTAAGCCAATTATTTTGAAAATGCTACTGAAATGTTCAGTAAGCAACCACCCCTCTGGCCCCCTTTGCCTGGCTTCGCTGTCATTGTTTGGAGCTTCTGTTTGGAAGCACAATGGCCTCTTTGTGGCAGAGCCACAGGTAAAAAAAAAAACTACTCCTGCTCCAAGGTGACAGGTTCCCTTCATCATTAATCCCAGGATGACCCCACCCCACCCTCCAGAAGTTCTTAGACTATAAAGGTTCTCATGTGTCTGCCTGTTAAAGCCAAGATCTTTTAGTCCTGTTCTTGCCTTTTTTCCTACCTCCTCTGCAATTTCTTTTTCCTTGAGGCATTTTATTTAAGCGGAGGCACTAAGTTACATAAACAAGGCAAGGAACATTTTCTTGCCTAGCCAACGAAAGGAATCTTCTTGAAATAAACTGAGATGGGATTAGTAAAAAAGAGAAAAGCTTCTGCCAAAAAAAGCAAGAAAATTTTTGTTGATAGTGCCCGGAATTAATTAGATGGGCAGTTTAGCAGCAACATTACATTACTAATTTTTTCCTTTATCTCCAGCAGCTTATAGAACACTTTGATTTTTCAGGCATATTTTGGGTCCAAGATTTCTTTTATGAAAAAAATTTGCTTTACTTAGACAAAGCACATGAAAGCCATTTAAAGCACATATAAGATTAAGGAGCTACCAGTTTTTTCCAAAGCGTATTTTTAAATTGCCCTGGTCTTGTATAATATATTTGTTCAGAAGCTTGTGCACTGGGCCTGTGTATTAACTTGAATCGGAAAATATTTTTGCTTTTAAATATCTATGTAGGCCGGGCGAGGTGGCTCACGCCTGTAATCCTAGCACTCTGGGAGGCCGAGGCGGGTGGATCGCTCAAGGTCAGGAGTTCGAGACCAGCCTGAGCAAGAGCGAGACCCCGTCTCTACTAAAAATAGAAAGAAATTATATGGACAACTAAAAATATATATATAGAAAAATTAGCCGGGCATAGTGGCTCATGCCTGTAGTCCCAGCTACTCGGGAGGCTGAGGCAGTAGGATCACTTGAGCACAGGAGTTTGAGGTTGCTGTGAGCTAGGCTGACGCCACGGCACTCACTCTAGCCTGGGCGACAAAGTGAGACTCTGTCTCAAAAAAAAAAAAAAAAAAAAAAAAAATCTATGTAAAATTCCACAGCAGTTATAACGTGTTATTTAAGGTTGATACAGGTCTTACTTATAATATGGAGAATTAACTCTGTAGCATTACGTAAGTCCCACGCACATCTGTCTGCAGATGAAAATGGTGGCTATCTTAAAATCTTCCCTAAAAGAAATATTCCATGAGTTAGCACATACATGATAGATACCACAATGCTCAAAAATACTTATCAGATTCTTTTATCTACTGAAGTCTTTGAGAATTTTTCCCCAGAGTGAAATGAATGAATACATTTTATCTGATCTTCATATTAAATAATGGATAAAAATTATCTGTCATGGTAGTTATTCTCCATAGGACTATCATGACAATTTGATCTCAGAAAAGTACCCCATCAGCCAGGCACGGTGGCTCACGCCTGTAATACTGGCACTCTGGGAGGCCGAGGTGGGAGGATCGCTTGAGGTCAGGAGTTCCAGACCAGCCTGAGCAAGAGCGAGATCCAGTCTCTACTAAAAATAGAAAAAAGATTAGCTGGGCATGGTGGCTCATGCCTGTAGTCCCAGCTACTTGGGAGGCTGAGGCAGGAGGCTCACTTGAGCCCAGGAATTTGAGGCTGCTATGAGCTAGGCTGACCCTATGGCACTTTAGCCTAGACAACAGAGTGAGACTCTGTCTCAAAAAAAAAAAAAAAAAAAAAAAAGTACCCCATCAACCCTAGTTGTTCTAAGAATGGCCAGCCATGGAAAACTTCCCATCCCCAGCAATGAACAATTCTTCATTTTCTAAAATGACCCCAACTGCCTGTTCCTTTATGGCCAACCAACAACGGCTAAATAAATGTACCTAATGACCACTTAGAAAGTCTCCCTTCCTTCCAGAACTCCTACCTTAATAAATGCTTGCCACTCAGAGACCGTCTTAGTATTTTCTTTTCATGCTATAAACTTATGCCTGCCCAATACCATTGAAAACCTGCTGATCACTATTAAATTGGAACTAACTGAACAACACTTATGTGCACATATGGAAATAAAAGTCATCAGAAATCAAGCAGGTTGTGGGGGAGAAAGGGATGAGTAAATTCACACCTAACAGGCACAATGCACACTATCTGGGTGATGGACACACTTGTAACTTTGACTCAAACTGTACAAAAGCAATTTATGTAACCAAAATGTTTGTACCCCATAATAACTCCGAAATAATAAAATAAAATAAGAAAATGTGTTGAAATGAAAAATTGCCAAGGGTACCCTTCCTGCAAGTTTATGAATAGTCTTCGTTAATTCTGCCTCATGCTTAGTTTTGTTTTTAACATAATTGTACATAATATGTTAAACTATCTCCTAAATACCTCGGGATCCATCTTTTTCTCCCCATCCCCATTCTCATTACTAATATTCTCATCATGCATCATCTACAGTGAGAAACAGTCCAAGAGGTGATCTCTTTGTTTCCAATGTCCTCAGACTCATCCTTCTGCTGACAAAGTAGTCTTGGCAGATGGCAAATATGTTCACTCTTCTCCTATTTTAATGGTATCCCAAGAGCTAACTAAGGTAATAAAGCCCAAAGGCTTTCCATGAAAAGGATTTGTATTAGTAGTAGAATATTATCATTAAAATAAATTAACCTGTGTTAATTTATAATAAGAGTTTCTGGCCGGGCGCGGTGGCTCACGCCTGTAATCCTAGCACTCTGGGAGGCCGAGGCGGGTGGATTGCTCAAGGTCAGGAGTTCGAGACCAGCCTGAGCGAGACCCCGTCTCTACTAAAAATAGAAAGACATTATATGGACACCTAAAAATCTATACAGAAAAAATTAGCCGGGCATAGTGGCGCATGCCTGTAGTCCCAGCTACTCGGGAGGCTGAGGCAGTAGGATCGCTTGAGCCCAGGAGTTTGAGGTTGCTGTGAGCTAAGCTGACGCCACGGCACTCACTCTAGCCTGGGCAACAAAGTGAGACTCTGTCTCAACAAAAAAAAAAAAAAAAAAGAGTTTCTATTAACCTTGACAAGTATTCTGAAAGGTAAAGAGGTTTTTGTTATCCTAGCTGAGAAGGATAAACTCAAGGAAGCTAAGCAAATTTGCCAGAGGTCACTTAGCTAGCTAGTCTGTGGCAGATCCAGAATTTAAAGCTGTTTGTTATACTCCAAAGCACATGCTTTCCACTAAATGCCCTACCAACAGCCACATGGAACTTCTGTATTCATTCAACATGCTATGCTGATTCATACTTCCTCGCCTCTGTACATACTTATACCCTCCCAACTTTCTATGACGCTTCCCCTCACACCTCCACTTTTTCCAAGCAGACACTACTGTTAGCTCCCTACCCCTACTTTAGCTGAAACCTGCCTCTTTCTTGGTCCTTATCACACTTTAATACAAATAATTCTTTACACTGGTATTTCACTAGACTCTATAGCTCTATAAAAACAAAGAATTCTGTTCCCTTTCCTAGCCAAAAATTTGTTATTCTGGCATACCAATGACATGGAATTTTCAGAGAAGAAAAAACATAATTTTCTAAAACCCATTAAGGCTCTTTAGCAAAGGAAAAAAATAGAAATGCTAATGAGTGATTACTTCACGGGGTTACTTTGAAGACTGAATCAGTGGTTCTAAAACCTGACTATATATTGGAATTCCCTCAGGAGATTAGGATAATGAAAATATCTGGAACATATGCTACATCTTGTGATTCATAATTTATAAATGGGGAGCTCATGATTCTGTGTGTCTAGCTATTCAGGGGAGCTACACTGGGCAACTAGATTTTGCAACCACAGAATTTAATGTTATAAACTATACAAATGTTCAGTGATATGCCTAGCATGTGGTAAATTCCCAATAAATGTTGGACTTTAAATGATGACACCTGACAAATGTCATACCATTTTATAATTTGCAAAGTAATCACATAAGATTTATTCCATTTGATCTTCAGAACAATACAAGGATCAATATTAATCTCTGTTGTCCCAAACTATTCAGTAAATTATAATCACTTAAATGCTGTCTCCTTCCAATGGAATGGAACAAAGAGGATAGAGGCCTCTTAAAAAGTAAGGTCTTCCTTAGCCTGCAAAATATCCATCTACTCTTCCAATGGCAGGCTGTATATGACGACTCCCAGCTTTGGGTAGTAAGATCTCACCGGTCATCAGGAGGATAAAATAAAGAGTGCTGGTTAGGCAACCAATGTTGTTGTAAGAGTTATCTTCATGGAAGGTACAAATGCACACCTCACCAAGAGAGCACTAAATCTGTACTTTGTAAGAAAAGAGAGCATCAAAAACGAATGAGAAGGCCGGGCGCGGTGGCTCACGCCTGTAATCCTAGCACTCTGGGAGGCCGAGGCGGGTGGATCGCTCAAGGTCAGGAGTTCGAGACCAGCCTGAGCAAGAGCGAGACCCCGTCTCTACTAAAAATAGAAAGAAATTATATGGACAACTAAAAAAATATATATACAAAAAATTAGCCGGGCATAGTGGCGCATGCCTGTAGTCCCAGCTACTCGGGAGGCTGAGGCAGTAGGACCGCTTAAGCCCAGGAGTTTGAGGTTGCTGTGAGCTAGACTGACGCCACGGCACTCACTCTAGCCCGGGCAACAGAGTGAGACTCTGTCTCAAAAAAAAAAAGAAAAAAAACCGAATGAGAAAAGATGCTGCTGTAAATCTGATACCAGATTGTGCAATTCCTGCTCACTTACTGATGCAACTTCAGAAAGCATTGAACAAATCCTTCTAAATCTTTCCTTCCAGAAGGCCCAGCAGGGCGGTTTAGAGGTGCTACTGAGAAATTAATAAATGTGCACATCTGATATATTAAGTGATCTGTCAATAAGTGACTGTATTTAATGTGTCAGTGAGACACATTAAAAAGCCAGATACATAATAGGTTCGGTGTCAAACGAGGTGTAAAGAAATCCATTGTAATTCTGATAGGGGTACAGAATCCCAACAATTTAAATATGGCAATTAAAAGGCATGAAGAAAACTACCAAGGCAATACACATAGCTGCAAGAAAAATGGCATGGGTATAAAAGGTACATTACAGTAAAAATGAATTTTAACCAGGGGCTTGAAGGAAAAACATCCTGTAAGTAGAGTCCAGGTGTGTGTGGAATCTGAAACTGTATAAAGTTCCCAAGTCTTAACCAGTGCTCTCAGGCATGGGAATAGGTGGGCATGCAATATTGCTTCCCTGCTGATCCAACAAATTAAATTTGTGATTTTATATGAAATGTTTAAGTAAATAAATTTAAATGCTGTTAGACTTATGAATCTAATTTGAAATGCGTGAGTCTGACTGATATTAGACTTGTGATTTTAATTCAAAAATCGTAAAATGCTTGAACTTGGTTTTGAACATTATTTCCAATTTTAGGAGAATCCAGTTTTAAACCTCTGAACTTCTCAGATTTGTACGTAGTAGTCAAATGCCTGCATAGATTTGTTGGATTTGTAAGCCTTCCTTGATTCGTTGTTTAAAATACTCGTGAAAATGGAAATGTGAAATTTGTGATTATATTGAAATTTATAACTTGAGTAAATTGAAAATTAATTTAAGCACAATTAAGTGTGAGTGTTCTCCCGTTAGACATTAAAAAATCTCAACAGAGAAGCATGTATTCAGGGCAACTTGAACCTCCTGGGGATAGGGTTGGTGGGGGGACTCAGCTGAGCTCTCTCTTCACACTGCCCACTCCCCCTTTGACCTTCCCCACCAAGTTTTCACTTAGCACAGACACCCTCATCAGAAGCCGAGCAGATACCAGCACCATGCTTCTTGCATTGCCTATAGAACCATAAGCTAAATAAACCTCTTTTCTTTATAAATTACCCAGCCTTGGGTATTCCTTTATAGCAACACAAAATGGGGAAAAAAAAACCCTCAATTGACTATTTTCCCACTAGATGGTAGGAATCCATCAGAGATGGGGGGAAAGAGAAAATTACTGTGCACTGGTTTTGGGAATGTGTCTACCAATTTGCTCTGTATGGAATGACTTGTTTTTCTTAAAAGTTTCGGATTCTACCAATATTGAGTGGCATGCCTAAAATTTTCTGATTTTTGCCAGGTAACGTGCAAATCTAGTCAAAGTTTATAATTAGGTGGACAGCAGGAATTCCATTCACAAAATTATTTTCATTTTATTCCTGATCATCTAATATATATTCCTTTAGAAAAGAAAAAGAAAGGAAAGAAGGAAGAAGGGAAGGATAGAAGAAAAGGAAGGGAAAGGTGGAAGGGAGGGGCAAGATCCCAAGATCCCTGTCTTCCAGTGTGCTATAATCTCTTTTTTTTGTTTGTTTTGAGACAGAGTCTCACTCTGTTGCCCTGGGTAGAGTGCAGTGGCATCGTTATAGCTCACTGCAACCTCAAACTCCTGGGCTCAGACTCCCGAGTAGCTGGGACTACAGGCGTGAGCCACAGCACCCGGCCCCAGAGTGTTATAATCTGAATGTGTCCAGTAAATTTATACGTTGAAACTTAATCAACAATGCGATAGTAGTAAGAGGTGGGGCCTTTGAGAGGTGAGTAAGTCAAGAAGACAGAGCCCTCATGAATGATTAGTGACCTGTATATAAAACAGGTGTGAGGGAGTTGTTTGTCCTTTCTGCCCTCTTTTTGCTCTTCCACCGCCTTCTGCCATGTGAAGACGCAGCAACAAGCAGCCCTCACCAGACACCAAACCTGCCAGCACCTTGACTTTGATCTTTCACTTCCCAATCTCCAGAATACTGTGAGAAATAAATTTCTATTATATATAAATTACCCAGTCTGTGCTATTTTGTTATAGCAGCACAAACACAGACACAGAGGCCTTCAAAATGTAATCTTTTTACCCTTTCCTGTTTTGGAAATATTCATTCACAAAATATTTTTCTTTTTTCTTTTTTTTTTTTTTTTTCATAGAAAGTATGACTCAAATTCATCATATATTTTGTAGGTGCCCAAGTGCCACGTCCTGTGTTACATGCTAAAAATACAGCCCTGAGCAATGCAGGCATGGCCCATACCTGTGCAGAATTTAAAGAGGACTTAATAAGTTACAGTAGAACAGACTAAAGATGTACAAAAGACAAGTAGATATTAATTTTTCTAATTAAAATATCTCTAAGGTATGTTTTTTTTCTTTTTGAAGAAGCAAGTGTCAATCTGATCTAAAGTATTTTTAATGTCTCACTTCACCAAGCTTCACTATTATCTAATGGATATACTGAATTTAAAGGTTAGGTAAAGAAAAAAATAATACTCTTTTACAACAAATGCCTTCTAGGCAGATATTTAAGATAAGTAATTCCATATTTCAGTCTTACAGACTAGTTATTGTTATTGAACATAAGCACAAATATAACAGACTAATTATGCTGTTTGGGGAAGTAGTTTTAAAATGGTCACAATTACTGTAGTTGATTAATTTTTTAATAAGCTTGGATAGTGCCAAAGGACAAAAATTCTTACTTCTAATCTATAGAAATTAAGTCTAAAATTATTATTAGTCTATTAAATGCAATTTTAAAATGTCTTCTAAAGGAATTATTGCATGTAACAGATATAGACAGAAATATTTGAAATCTAAGTTACTTAAAATTTCTTCTACAATAAAAAAATTCTCCTATAGTCCATAAGGTTTGAAAGAAAATAAGTACAGATAAGAAAACCATCTCAATATGAATTCTTCTGGCTCATGAGAACATATTTTAATTTTAAAAACCACTTGGTAGACTTGTTCTTTTCAAAGTGCTTCACCTATTGCCACAAACTGAAAAGTATAATTCAGATATAAGTCTTCTTTGCAAGATTTGGTTAGAAACATTCCTAATACACAAAATTCAGAGGGTGAACACGAAAGGCTAATTCCACTGTCTGAGGTAGAAGAAAGAATTACTGTTATAGAACAAACAGGCTAACTTCCTCCCAGTCTTAGAGTCTTCTCTGATGTCTTCATTCTTATCTAATTGCTTCTTCTACCTTAATCTCTTAACACTGCCCCTTTCCTACTCTTTAAACACTACGTAGCACACCAAAGGTGTACGGATTCACTTATATCTTTTAACATCATAGTTTGGTGTTTTTCATATTGTGCTATCCATTTCCTTATACTTTGTTCAAGCAATAGAAATGCTTTTCCCATAAATTCCGACCCCAGCGCTTGTTCAAGAATGGGCAGGCACATTAAACATTTGTGCTTACCTTTTAGATGAAATAATCCTCAAATAATCCTGTTGTTTCACTCAAATCCAAAGATCCAGTTTAGTTTCTGTCGAGCTGAAATGTTTACTGGCTCTCCAATCTCCAAGCTGCCTCTTACTTTTCAAATCATTCCTTAATCTTGGAGTTAAGACGACAATGGCAGTAGTGACTGTCAGCTGGTGATAACATTTGGGGCACTCCAGGTCCCAGTAGTTCATGTCCCACCCTCTGGAACACATGCATGAGTAACTCCAACCTCACCCTCTCTCTGGGTTTCCCACTGCTTGGTGAGGTATCGGTGCTTCTCAAGTTCTTGCTTTACGCTTGGAGAGCATCTAAAGGAGCTTGGAGAAGGTTATCTATCTTCCTGGAATTAGGCATTAAATAGTGCCAGTATTTGTGATCCCCACAATCACAAACCCAGCACCTGCACCTGGCTCTGATTCACAACGGTTGTCTACTATCTAGCTCAAAATCATACAGGTTTTTTCCATTAATGGCCACATAATCAGAAAGCCAAAGAAAAGCAGGCAGCACGGATTATTTTATTGATTTATCACAATGAGGAGGCAGGAAGGTCTGTATGGCAACTCCCAGGGGTGATCACATGCACGAGGAGGAACTTGTTTTCCACCTCTTGGTGGTTCTTCAAGATGCTCCACTTCAAAGTGGACTTGTAGTGGAATTTAATTTGAACACCTCAAAATTGATTAATTCAGCTTCAATTGAGAGTTTCTAGTATAACATATTATAGCAGGCAATTATCCAACATGGCACAGAATTGGTTAGGACATACTGGCACCTGGTTTATATATGGTTAAGTAGAGCTATAATTTTCCTGCTCTTTAAAGCCACATTATAGCTCTAACACAACTATGATCCCAAATTCATACAATCAGCCCTCGTGTGAAAGACAAAAGGTACTGCCAATTGAAAAGATTATTTTATTCATGCTACCTAGGGAGAACATTCATTAATGAGGAACATCTCATGGAAAAGAAGTGGAGCTAGGCCGGGCGTGGTGGCTCACGCCTGTAATCCTAGCACTCTGGGAGGCTAAGGCGGGAGAATAGCTCGAGGTCAGGAGTTCGAGACCAGCCTGAGCAAGAGCAAGACCCCCGTCTCTACTAAAAAAAAAAATAGAAAGAAATGATCTGGACAACTAAAAATATATAGAAAAAATTAGCCGGGCATGATGGCACGTGCCTGTAGTCCCAGCTACTCAGGAGGCTGAGGCAGGAGGATCGCTTGAGCCCAGGAGTTTGAGGTTGCTGTGAGCTGGGCTGACACCACGGCACTCACTCTAGCCTGGGCAACAGAGTGAGACTCTGTCTCAAGAAAAACAAAAAATAAAAATAAATAAAAGTTGGCAAGGATTGACCATTTCAGCAAAGTAACTGAATTCAGTCCAATCTACACATTTTTTACCAAAATGGGTTTTTCCACAGGGTGGGGGTAGAAGTCATTTATGTCTTCCAGATAAGACAGAGTTTGCATATCATCAGTTAACTGACATTTACAAAGAGCTCAGAGACCATGAACCAGGCCAGAATCTGATAACCAGAAAGAGTGTGCTAAAAATGATGCACAATTTTCCGCTGAAACACAAAAGTTCTCCCTATGCATCCCCCTTTTGATCAAAAATAATCCCAAAGAAAGATTATTCTTGATTATAGACTAAAACTAGTCTAATTAGATTTGATCTGATTATTTACATGTATCTAGTAATAACGGTAGTTTACCATCTAGACCTTCCTAAATTTGCTTTGCTGGACATTTTTGTAAGGATTCTCAGACTAGACTTTTAAAAGCTTTTTAAAGTTAAGAAGCCAAGCCAAGAATCTGGCATTAGATTTCACCAACAGAAGCTATAAATTTGAAGGAATTCTCTTCTTGAGGTCTCCAAATTGTCCTCCGGTTCCCAGGCTTGTTTCCATCCCCCCACCCTTCTGAGTCTCCACTGTCCATCATTCCACACTCTGCTTCCACGTGGACACATCATTTAGCTCCCACTTACGAGTGAGAACATGCACTCTTTGTCCTTTTGTGTCTGGGTTGTTTCACTTAGGATAACAGCCTCCAGTTCCATGTTGCTGCAAAAGATATGGTCTCATTCTTTTTTGTGGCCGAAGAGTATTCCATTGTGTAAATATATCCTCTTTTCTTCTTTGTTTCTTTCTTTTTTTTTTCTTTTTTGTAGAGACGGGGGTCTCGCTCTTGCTCAGGCTGGTCTCAAACTCCTGACCTCGAGCGATCCTCCCGCCTCGGCCTCCCAGAGTGCTAGGATTACAGGCGTGAGCCACTGCACCTGACCAATATACTATATTTTCTTTATCCAATCCTCTGTTGATGGACACTTAGGTTGATTTCATGTCTTTGCTACTGTGCATAGTTCTGCGATAAACATACATGCACAGGTATCTTTGTAATATATTGATTTCTTTTCCTTTGGGTAGATGATACCCAACAGTAGGATTACTGGGTCATTTGGTAGTTCTAGTTTTAGTTCTTTGAGAAACCCCAAGAAGGCTTTTTAAGCCTTGGTTCCACAAAGTCAATCTTAGTTCCTTAAAAGTGCCTGGTGATATTGATTAAATGAGCATCATTCTCAAATATGATGGTTCAGGCAAGATCGTGGTTCGATAACCAATGCTTCTAATTATGTCCTGGTAACAGCAAGATTCTTTTTAAATCTATACAAGTAACTATATTGCCATTAAAATAAGAATACAGGCAGTCCCCGGGTTACAAATGACCCGACTTAATGGCATTCTGTACTTACAAACAGGCTCCCCGTAAAGATAATTTATAATTAAATTAATAATTCAGGAACTAGTTTCTTCCATGCATGTCAACAAACCCACATGGCATAAGTGGTTCATTGGCACAGCATCTCAATGCTAGCGGCTAGTCTCATAGATAGAGAAGCAGCTGATAGAAACACACAAAAAATCAGAAGATCCAGAGCCAAGAAAGTTTATGACAAAAGAATTAGCTGGAGCCTTTGTCTCACTGAAGCAGGGTTTGCTACGCTTGAGGAGCAAGACCCTAACACTGAGCGGTTTACAAAAGTTTACCGTGCAGTGAGTGAGAACAGCAGCTGCTACAAGGCCATTGATGAAGAAAAAAAGAAAATGCTGTGCAAACAACCCTAGATACCTTTTTAAAGAAACCCACTTCAGTGGTAAACTCCCCTCCTCCCGCAAGAGACCCAAATCCTGATTCTCCAGCACCCACTCCATCCTCCCCAGCACCATCTCCATCATCATCTTCTGATTAATGTCACCTACCTTCTTGCCTCAAAAATGTCCCCTCTGGTGAGCAAGACATTGATGCAACATTAGGCAAGTGGTTTTTTTTTTATTATTATTTTTTTGAGACCGAGTCTCACTCTGTTGCCCAGGCTAGAGTGAGTGCCGTGGCGTCAGCCTAGCTCACAGCAACCTCAAACTCCTGGGCTCAAGCGATCCTCCTGTCTCAGCCTCCCGAGTAGCTGGGACTACAGGCATGTGCCACCATGCCCGGCTAATTTTTTCTATATATATTTTTAGCTGTCCATATAATTTCTTTCTATTTTTAGTAGAGATGGGGTCTCGCTCTTGCTCAGGCTGGTCTCGAACTCCTGAGCTCAAACGATCCGCCCACCTCGGCCTCCCAGAGTGCTAGGATTACAGGCGTGAGCCACCGCGCCCGGCCGGCAAGTGTTAACTTTTAGCATTCTTTTTTCAAATTTCTCCTATCGCCTATCTAAACTTTTTATATGAGTTAGTTTTTATGTTCTGTTAGAATTAAAAGAAACGGCACAATAGTTTCTGTAACTTATTATAGTACAGGTGTATTATTATTTTTACAGTATGATGCTATACTATTATTATCACATATGAGCTGTTATAGTATTGCTATTATCATTGTTACTGTATATGCGCTGTTCAGCTGGTTCATCAGGGATCCAAGTTGCATACAAATCCGACCTAAAGACATTCTCAGGAACGTTATCTCACGCATAAGCCCGGGATTCCCTGTACTCAGTAACAGTTTCTGAATTTTGGAGTGGTTGAACAGGGGAAAAGGTCATTTAGAAATGTTTCATTTCTGTTTTAAAAGGAAAGTCTACTAAATTGTTATGAGTTAAGGATAGCTTAAAAGAGCAAGTGGTTCCTTGTATTTCCAAAAAGTAGAACATGAAAACATCAACCATATTCCAAACAAAAACCACAATCATCTCCCATCAGTTCATTCCTTCCTATGTAATTAATTCTTATACTGTTTGATCTTAGCTTAGCTTATACTGTTAGATCTTAGCTCATGAGTCCATCTGCTTCTTGACTGGAGTTCCGGAAATCTTGACTCAGTGCACTGATGTGGTCGCAAAGCTCAAAGCTGTTCAAGCAATGCCATCAGAAGCCTGTACCCAAAATACCTGGCATCATCCTTTTCCACAGCAAACTGAGACAGTTCTTTTTTGAAGATGAAGTATTCTAGCCTATAGGTGACTGCAAGAGCTTTTAAGGGAGCCTTGCAGAAAAACAAAAAGCTATCAGTAGATGTCCAAAGACTTAAAATGATTGTGGTTAAACTACATCGAATTTATAAAAATTAATGCACATGATCTTTACAAAGAAAAAACTTCAGATACAATAATCCTGAGTCACAATATATTAATACCATGAATATGCCAAGTATATAATTAAGATATACAAAGAATATATCAAGAATATCAAGTTCAAATATTCTGTAAGTCTGGAGTAGGTCTTGATCAGAAGATGCTTGATTCAAGTTAGAGAAGTAAAGCTGTAGCCAATATTTTTAAAAATATTTTTTAAACTGAAATTATGACTAATACCATGACACTGTTGATCTCGAATATCAGGCAAAGCATCACTGAGACTTTGACGAGTTGAAAGATATAGACAGAGAAGGCTCTGACAATTCTCTAGGCACTTCCCATACAGTTGACAATTTCTGAAATGTTTATATTAGGAACATTTTAACATCTAATCTAGGGAAGGCTAAGAATCTCTTCTGATTTAGCAACTTCCCCTCCCCCACCCCAAGTTATATTCAGCAACTAAGTGCCAAGAAGGAATACAGACTCTGAGGACTCAAGATGACGAAGACACAATTCCTGTCTCCAGAGATCCTTGTCTTACAGTGTAGTGGAGAAAACACACTAATTAGAGTTACAGAAGCACAAACTAGTCGCTCTGTGCCCAATCTTGGGAGGAGTGAAGAGAGTGAGAAAAGGAAAAGGAATGAAGGTGGGTTATGCATGGCTTTTGGAGAAATGATCCCTAAATGATTTCAGTCATTTGAAGAGTGAACAGGAGAAAAAGAAACAGAATCTATATAAACTTCTTTTACAAGAGCTTAAGGGAGTAAATAGGAAGATGAAGGAGGTATAGATAAGAGAAGGATAAAATGCTTAAAGAGATTAGAAATCAAAAGCACAGATCAAGAACACGGAAATACAAAAGTGGATTTAATTGTAGATAAAGTGGTAGGGAAATTCTTCCCTAATCAGTAGAATTTTCTCAATAGTGATGCCCTCTGCTAAGTGTGATTCATATGGGAATCTGAACACTTGAAGACTGGCTACAAATGTTTGAAATAGATGCCAAAGAAAAGACAAAAGAAATGTGTCCAAAGACTGTAAAATCACTTTCCATTGGCACTGATCCCCACCGTATATTAAAGATAAAATATCGCTGGAGGTACCAATGAGCACAATGTGGAACCTTCTACAGCAGGGGCAAACAGCCATTGTGTTAGGTGGAGAAGGCAGGTGTAGCTGACTATAAAAATATGTGAGACCCAGAGTGGAGTAAAGGGACACTAAACTAAAGAAGAATCAAAGTCCTAATTTTTTAATGAATACACAAACATGTCCCAGATCATCAAATGACTCTATTACCTTATTAATCTCTACTGATTTTTCTTTTTTTTTTTTTAATAGGGTCTCACTCTGTCATCCAGGCTGCGGGGGGGGCGGGGCAGGTATGAGCCACTGCACCCAGCCCACGTGTGGTTTTCCTATCTCTAAGTATTTAAGATATTTTTGGTGACTTTATTTGTTTGTAATTTTATTGGTTTATGATCAGAAATGTGACCTGTGCATTCTCTGAGTTTTTAGTTTATTAAAATTTCCTTTGTGACTAAATATATGATCAACCTTTAAAAATGTTTCATAGATATAAGGTAAGGTATATATTCGTTATTGTGTTAAGTGGATATGAGTGTATATGTGTGTTTATTCATTATTTTATTCAAATTCTCTAATTCTCTATGCCTTTAATTTTTGTCTGAAAGTTGTCCAATTATGAATAAGGAGTATAGATGTAAGTGTATTTTCTACCAAGCTCTTACAATTTTTTTGTTAGTTTTAGCTTTTTGTTGCTTTGTGCATAATTTCATGATTGTTTTATCTTCTTTACAAATAGTAATTTATCATGGTTTAATGTACTTATCCTATTTAGTGTTTTTATCTTAAATTCCAACTTGTTTCACATTGATATTTATTATTATTACATTATTATTAGTAAGATTCAGGTCATTTTATAGATGACCTAATAGTTAAATATTAATATGTATTGTGGTGGTCAGTCTCCACGATGGCCCCCAATGATCTCTGTCTTCTGGTTCTCTTATCCACATACAGTTAGTTCTCTTCCATATTATGCTAGGATTAGTCTTTGCGACCAGTGGAACACAGCAGAAGGAATGGCATGTCAGTAATAAGAATCAGTTATAAAAGACACTGAGCAGCTGGGCTTGGTGGCTCACACTTGTAATCCTAGTACTCTGGGAGGCCGAGGCAGGTCGATCGTTTGGGCTCAGGAGTTCGAGACCAGCCTGAGCAAGAGCAAGACCCCATCTCTACTAAAAATAGAAAGAAATTATATGGACAACTAAAAATGTATATAGAAAAAATTAGCTGGGCATGGCGGCACATGCCTGTAGTCCCAGCTACTTGGGAGGCTGAGGCAGGAGGATTACTTGAGCCCAGGAGTTTGAGGTTGTTGTGAGCTAGACTGATGCCACGGCACTCTAGCCTGGGCAACAGAGTGAGACTCTGTCTCAAAAAAAAAAAAAAAAAAAAAAGACACTGAGGCTTCTACCACCCTGTTTTTGGATCACTTGTTCCGGGGGAAGCTAGCTACCATAACCAGGTTCACAGGTGAAGATCTCAGGCCTGCAAATAACCACATTTATGCTTTGGAAGTAGAACTTCCAGTCCTACTTGAGTCTTGAGATGACTGCAGCCTCAGCTAGAAACTTGAGAGGCTTATCCAGAACCACCTGGCTAAGTCACTCCCAGATTCCTGATCCTCAGAAATAGTGTAAAATAATAAACATTTTTTGTTTTAACTGGCTAAATTTGGGGGGTGATTTGTTATGTGGCAATAGATAACTAACACATATACATTTTGAATTACGGAAATTTTTCTACCAAATTTCTAGAACCCATAAAAGTATAATTTAAACCTGCTAAAATAAAAAGAGGATAAAGAAGGGAAGATTATTAGAATATTAGAACATTTAGGACCATTGTACATTTTACTTTGCTAGACTCCAAATACTTGTGCAGGCAAAGGAAGAGTAAGATTGCTACAGAAAACAACATACATTATATACTCTTTCTTGTGTCCTTTATTAATACAAGATGATTAAGCTGGTTTAAACATATGAGGATTTGTATTTTTTTTCTTTCATTTTAAAAAAATTAATATTCATGTAGAAACTCACCTGGGGCTGACTATCTTCTTGTTTATAATTTATAGCAACACAGAACATCTACGTTTAATGATGCTCAATCGTCTTTGGGGATAGGTTTTCACAGGTGTGCTGCAAATGTCTATTTCCAAGACAACAACAGTAACAATGTCAATTTCAAACAGGAATATGTTAGAATGGGGCTGTCTGCCAGTATTTGTTGAAAACTTAAAATAATCATGAATCAATGACCAAAAAGATAAAGGTTAAAAGAAACAGGCCTGACACACACTATCTCTATTATGTTTTTTCTTAAATACACTAAAATTCTGAGTTTGTCATTTTAAACAAATTAATGTATTTGTTAAATTATTTGATAACTCTTACATCATTAGAAGACAGTTTCATAGAAATCACAAGGAAGATGAAAACAAAAAAATTTTAAGGAACAAATAAAAGTATAGTAACTGTATAAAACTTGGAATAATTACGAGGAGTTTGCAACAGAGCACACTAGCCACAAAATCCTAAATTGGAACACAGATTTTTTTCAAATTCTAGACATCATTGAACCTAATGTTTTTATTTACAGATGAGAAAGTCAAAGCACTAATGAAGATAATATTTTACTGAGGGCTCACATATGTCAAGCATATACACCTGCCAAAGCATGCACACCTACTCCTAATCTCAAGCTTGCTTTATCTTTTTTCCAAAAGCAATTATCACAAATATACCACCTAAATTGCATATTTATTAGTTTAGTGTTAGGTTAAGTGATTTACCTACTCCCAAAGAGCTTGAGCTAGGATTAGAATCTAGATTTCCTTCATACCAGTTTGAGCCAAATGATCCAGTCAATAAATTTATGGGCTGACTAAGCACCACAACAAAATTCAGCCATGGGTCCATTCACTTCTTATCTTATTGGAAAAATAAACTATTTTAAGGAGAAAAAACCTTTAGAAATAATTCTGAATTTTTTTATTTCCTTAGAGCTCATTTAGAATATGAATCCGGATTAATTGTAAACTATTTACATTATTTGAACACATCTGTTATGACTCTTTTTCTTAGGTATATAGAAATGTGTAAAATAAAATGTCCCTTGCAGAATCAGTGCTTTTATTTTTAAATGTTGTCATATTCGTAGTCAACTTTGTGATTAGGAACTGGAATTCAGGCAGAGTAAGGACCTGTCTGCTTTGTGACTCACGCTATACAGATTTTGGGTGGCTTAGTGCCTGTGGCAGTTCAGGCCTGTAATGGCAAATCATTGCTGGAATAATGATTTTTCCTCTCACTTCTGAAATCCTTCGTCAGATGGATAAGTACACTTAAATAGCTTAACTTCTATAGGCTGAAAAATTGCAAAAACAGGTATGGGATTATGCTGTTAATACGCCTTTCCCAGGATTTTCACCAAGAGCTCACATTTAACCAATTATATTTTGATTTCTATTTTTCCCCATAATTTAATCCCAAAACTCAAGTCTAGATACCAAAGGTGGTTTTTGTTTTTGTTTTTGTTTTGAGACAGGGTCTCACTCTACTGCCCAGGCTGGAGAACATTGTCCTGATCACATAGCTCACTGCAGCTGCAAACTTCTGGGCTCAGGTGATCCTCCTACCTCTGCCTCCTGAGTAGCTGGGACTACAGGGATGTGCCACTGTGCCCCTGGCTGATTTTTTTTTTTTTTTGGGTAGAGACGGGGGTCTTGCTATGTTGCCCAGGCTGGTCTTGAACTTCTGGCCTCAAGCGATCCTCCTTCCAGCCTTGGTGTCTCAAAGTGTTGAGATTACAGGTGTGAACCATCACGCCCAGTTCCCAAATTGTTAAAAGTACATTTATACCTTTCCAAATTATTTCTCATTTAATCTAGTTAAGTTTGGTGAGTTTCAGTCTGAGCTCCATTCATTCCTTCATTCTCAGAATATTTACCAAGTGCCTATTTCAAGAGCATTTCCATAGGCTGTCACATAGCTTAGAGTCTACAAGGGGTGACAGAGAACTGTATAAGCAATTGTGACACATAATGATAATGGGATATGATAGGAAAATACTGTATGCTCCAAGAACACTGAGAATGGTTGAGGAAGGGCGTGAAAGATAGCTAGGTGAAACGGGTAGAGACATCACCAGAATGCAAGGAAAAGTTCCAGGGCAAGAGAACAGTACATGTAAAGTCTAGGAAGGGGGAGAGAGAACGGTGTGCGGAAGAGAAAAAAATTCAATATGGCTGCATTAGGGTACGAGGATCATGATCAAAGAGAGACTAGAGAGGAACCAAGAAATTTTCTCCAATGTAAAAGCTGTCTCTTTCTCTATTTGTTGATGCTTCAAATTCAATGAACCTCTTCACTGATGATTCAAACTCAAGCCTTTCATTACATAATTAAAAATCAAATTTAAACTGCAAAAGTATATGGCAGAAATAGCCACTGAAGTATTAACGACAGATTATTTCGTTAGCTCAGGCATACAGGAAATGAGTTTTAGATGCTTAAGTTGGGGTGCAAATTCATGAGGACCAGAATGTTAATCTTTATTACTTATACCTTGGACAGATAGATTTCATCCACACTCATCTTCACCTCCTATTCAGAAGACATAGACACACTCATAACTTAACGCCTACGTGATGATATTGCTTCCAGCCGGAAAGTCTTATCCCACCTGTTTGCCCTATTCCAACTCCCCCTTTCAGAACCCAACTCAATTGCTATCTCCTTAATGAAGCATTTCTCAATACAAGGGCTGTCTGGTAAGTATCCAGCCATGCAAATGTTCTCATTATATTAACAATGGCTGGATACTTTCTGGACAGCTCGCCTATATACCAAATTAGCTGCATGCCTTCTGTGTACCCAAAGTATGTCATTTGTATCTTTGTAATAGCATTTACCCTTGGTAATATTCTGCTGACAAATCTGTCTCCATCACTTGTAGGGAGTATAAACTCCTTCCCTATAGGGACTAGATCTTATTGTAGCTGTATTCCTAGCACCAAGCATCGTAACTAGCCTATAAAACATAAAACTATTGGGATAGAAATCAAATCAGTGGCTAGCAGAGAAGACTAATAACAAGAGGACAAGAGCGAACTTTTTTGAGGTGATAGATATCAGCAGTGGTGGCAGTTACACAACCATGTATATTTTTCAAAACACATCAAACTGTACTCCCAAAAGGGGGTGAATTTTACTACATGTAAATTATACCTCAATAAATATATATTGTAAAAAAAACTATACAGGGATAAGGGAATGCACATGAATAAATGAAAGATGCAATAAAACATTTATCTGAGTCAAAATTTCCTTCCTACGAGTGCTTACTCTTTTAAAGCAACATCTGAAACCAGAGCCATTCTTAGCAAAAATAGTACCTTAATGGTTGGTGGGCATTTTGGTAAGCCAGTGAGATTTCTCAACAGAGGTACTTCTAAGAATTCCTGAAATTATTCTATCTAATTTGCCTAAGTAGAAAAGTTACTGGTCAACTCCTACCATTCTTTTTTTTTTTTTGGAGATAGAGTCTCATTCCGTTGCCCAGGCTAGAGTGCCGTGGCGTCAGCCTAGCTCACAGCAACCTCAAACTCCTGGGCTGAAGCAATCCTCCTGCCTCAGCCTCCCGAGGAGCTGGGACTACAGGCATGCACCACCATGCCCGGCTAATTTTTTCTATATATATTTTTGGTTGTCCAGATAATTTCTTTCTATTTTTAGTAGAGACAGGGTCTCACTCTTGCTCAGGCTGGTCTCGAACTCCTGACCTCGAGTGATCCGCCTGCCTCGGCCTCCCAGAGTGCTAGGATTACAGGCGTGATCCACCACGCCTGGCCTTCTTTTCCAATCTTAGTTCTGCTTCTTATTAGCTAAAACATGGGCTAAGCCACTGTCATTTAATCTTTTCAAGAGTCAATTTCTTCATTTATAACATGTATAAATAACATCTTCATGATTACAGTCATTATAGCTTTGTCGATCCAAAAATCCTCATTGGTGGCTATTGTCCAAAGTTGGTTTCCTCATCCCTCACTGCCAGCCCCCCACTCCCACCCCCAGGCAAATTAGCTCTTCTACCTCTTCCTCCTCCTTTATTCCCTATTTCAGGAGAACTGTCATCAATCTACATCATTGTCTGTTCCAGAATTCTCTTCTTCTCCTGGCCAACACCCCCTACCACATCTCAACTATCAACAAATCCTACCAATTCTATTTCATAAATTTGTTTCAAAATCCATCTTTTTTTTTTTAAATGAGTCTCACTCTGTCACCTGGGCTAGAATGCAGTGGTATCATCATAGCTCACTTCAACCTCTAACTCCTAGGCTCAAGAGATCTTCCTGCCTCAGGCTCCTGAGTAACTGGGACTACAGGCATGTGCCACCACACTCAGATAATGTTTTCTATTTTTAGTAGAGATGGAGTCTCACTCTTGCTGAGGCTAGTCTCAAACTCCTGACCTCAAGTGATCCTCCTCCCTTGGCCTCCCAGCATGCTAGGATGACAGGCATGAGCCACCTAAAATTCATCTTTTTTCCATCTCCACTACCACTACTCTGGTGTAGAAAACTGTCATTGTCTCCCTTAGAATATTACAACAGCATTCCACCTGAACTTCAGGCGGCCTTGGGTCTTTTGGGTTTGGTGGTTTTTTTTTTTTTTTTTTCAGAAAAAATTTCTTTGAAAAGTTTAAAAATGATTAGCTCCCACATATTTCCCAGATTCACCATTTAACATTTTGCTAAATATCTGGGAGTTTATTGTTATTGTTTTTGTTTTTTGTAGAAATAGGGTCTCACTCTGTTGCCCAGGCTGAAAAGCAATGGCCTGATCATAGCTCACTGTAATTTAGAACTCCTGGGCTCAAGGGATCCTGCTGCCTGGGCCTCCCAAAGTCTGGGATTATAGGAGTGAGCCAGTGTCTGGCTCTAAATGTGCTTTATGTCTTTTTCTCTATCTATACATCTGCAAAGTGTTAACCCTACACTTTAAAAGTAACTTGTTTACATCTTTACCAGTAAACGTTTCAGCATGAATATCCTGATAAGGACATTCTCTTTTATAAACAGAGCACCATCATCATACATAAGAAAATTGACAATATTTCCATAATATCATCTATAATACAATCTATATTTAAATTTGCCCAATTGTCTCCAAAATGTCGTTTACATTACAAAAACGTCTTCCTTCTCCCGTATAGAATCCAATCCATGTTTACACATTGCATTTGGTTATTAGATTTCTTTAATCTCTTTTCATTTAGAATAGCCACTACCTGACATTTTTTGCTTTTGTTTTTCTAACTTTGCCTTGTTTGACAAGTCCAGGTTAGCTGTCATAGAATGTTTCACACTCTGATTTTGTCTGATTGTTTCTTTATGATGTTATTTAACTTATTCCTGTATTTCTTGTAGTCTAGAAGTAAGATAGAGACCTAATTAGATTTTTAAAAACATTTTCATCAAGAGCATCTACTAAAGTTTGCACTTCAGTATTAGTTTGCTAGGGCTGCCATGACAAAGTTCCACAGACTGGGTGGCTTAAGCAGCAGAAATTATTTTCTCGAAATTCTGGAGGGTAGAAGTCTAAGATCAAGGTGTCATCTGAGTTGCTATCCTCTGCGGGCTTTCTCCTTGGACATCTCTATGTGGCTTCACATGGCCTTTCTTCTGAGTGAGTGTGTGCCCTGATCTCCTCCTCTTATAAGGACACGAGTCATATTGGATTAGTGTGCACCCATATGACCTCATCTTACCTTAATCACCTCTTTAAAGGCTCTATCTCCAAACATAGTCACACTATGACGTGCTGTGGGTTAGGACTTCAACATATTTTATTGTATCAGGAGGTATAAAATATCAAGTTTGTGAGATCGCTCCACTGTAAGGACACATAATTCCTTTTATAATTCATAAATCATCCTTTCACAGGTATCTGAAAAAAAGAAGAAAAATATATAATTTGCAAATCATCTGTGGGATGAAAACTTGATGATCTTCTTGTGACTATGCTGTTCTCCAGCATCCTTTTACCCATTCATTTTACCATCCATTACTTATTCTTGCCCAAATTATTACTTTAAAGCTACAAGTAGTGGTTTTCCAATTTTGTTATTCCTCTCTACTTTTGCTGTCATTTTTCTGTAAAAAGAGGCCTTCCGCCTTGCGCCATTCTTACTCAATGTTTATATAACACAAGTCAACTTTTTTAACTATAACTGCCTAAAAACACTACTGATATTTTCCCCTGCCCTGAGGATTAAGTACAAATGCTTCTACATTACCTCTTAAGGACTTTAGCCTCTTCTGGCCTCCTCTGCATTTTGCCTCCTTCCCTGGTTCACTTCAACTCATCCTTCATGACCCAGGTGTTACTTTCTCCCTGGCTTTTTCCTGCCAAAATCAGAAGAGCCCTAGACCACCCTACACTTTCACTATCATAGCATATTTTGTGCCATTTTGTAATTCATGATTGTCTCATTGACAAGCCACCTAAGGAAAGTAATCACATCTATTTTGTTCATTTCTATATGGCTCAGTTCTCTTAGTCCTTAGTACAGAGTAGACCCACAATAAAGATTAGTTAAGCCGGGTGTGGTGGCTCACACCTGTAATCCTAGCATGCTGGGAGGCCGAGGCGGGAGGATTGCTTGAGCTCAGGAGTTCGATACTAGCCTGAGCAAGAGTAAGACCCCGTCTCTCCCAAAAAGAAAGAAAAAAACCCAGCCAGGCATTGCGGCTTGCGCCTATAGTCCCAACTACCCAGGAAGCTGAGGCAGAAGGGTCTCCTAGAGCCCAGGAGTTGGTGCAGGGAGCTACAGTAACACCCTGCACTCTACCCAGGGCGACAGAGAGAGACTCTGCCTCAATACCAAAAAAAGAAACCAAGGCAACTGAACAAAAAAAATCATCATAATAAAAATTAAAAAATAAGACATGAATGAATGAACAAAAGAAGGGAAAATTTTCGATTAAAAAAATCAAGTAAGGAAAATATACAACATGGAATTTGTTCTTTAATGTTAAGTTATTGAAAAATGAAGCATCATGTACTTTATTTAGAATTTAAATCCTGGCCAGGCGCGGTGGCTCACACCTGTAATCCTAGCACTCTGGGAGGCCGAGGTGGGTGGATGGTTCGAGCTCAGGAGTTCGAGACCAGCCTGAGCAAGAGCCAGACCCCGTCTCTACTAAAAAAATAGAAAGAAATTATATGGACATCTAAAAATATATATAGAAAAATTAGCCGGGCATGGTGGCACATGCCTGTAGTCCCAGCTACTCAGGGGGCTGAGGCAGGAGGATTGCTTGAGCCCAGGAGTTTGAGGTTGCTGTGAGCTAGGCTGATGCCATGGCACTCTAGCCTGGGCAACAGAGTAAGACTCTGTCTCAAAAAAAAAAAAGAATTTAAATCCTACCTTCTTTCCTAAAATAGGAATTCTGGTAGCTTGCAAAATATGGCAGATAGTTATCAAAAGGGTGAAAAATAGCCATTACTTTTTAGATCCCTAAATTGGTAATGGTAGTTGCTGCAGGTTTTAAGTTTTAAAAGGCACATACAGGGATGGAATCACCATGAATTCTACCAGTTATGAGGATTGAGGACCTCTTTGTCAGAATTTCTTAATGTGAAGTTCACAGAGCACTAGGGGTTCCATGAACACCCTGAAATGTGCATATACAGTTTTTTGAAAGCTGTTCCATGTCTATATCAAAAAGCAAAAACCACTCACAACACGCCATTGCTTTTTAAAAATCAGATTCCTAACAGAGGTTTACAACCATGCTTTTCACCTTCCCAAATTAAGAACCATTGCTCTAATAGAAGAAGTATTTGCTTACAAATTGGTAATATTTGGCTTAATTTCTTGTTACTAGGGAAGATAGATTTATTTAGTTTTATGATTCGGTATCTTGTCTCTACCATTTCATATTTGTGTGTGGGAGGTAAGATTAGTTTATACAAGTTTCCATTACCACAAGGTGTGGTTTACACTTCTAAGATACCAAGTTTAGGAGGGATTCCAGGTTTGCAAATTTCATTTTTAATGTCTGTTGCTATTTACTTTTTGTTTGGTTTCTTAATAAATTCAGTTCAAATTTGGAAGAGCTGTTCCTTCCTCATATTGCTTTATGGTTTTATTTTGGTAAATATAAAGCAAAAAGAAATAAAATTCCTATGGTCTTTTCTTCTATTTAATGAAGAAATTTGAGGATTCTATCAAACATTTTTACTAAGCCCATTTCAAAACTAACAGGTAATTGAAAGGATTTTGGCAATAATTTCTTTCTGAAATCTTAGTGACCACATTGGAGTTGTCTTGCTGACAAAATTATTTTTTATGGTCTATGTATATTCTACAACCTTTTTTTTTTTTTCTTTTGAGACAGAGTCTCACTCTGTCACCCTGAGTAGAGTGCAGTGGCATCATCATAGCTGACCGCAGCCTCAAACTCCTGGGCTCAAGTGATCCTCCTGCCTCAGCCTTCTGAGTAGCTAGGACTACAGGCGTACTCCAGAATGCCGGCTAATTTTTCTATTTTTAGTAGAGACAGGGGTCTCACTCTTGCTCAGGTTGGTCTCGAACTCCTGAGCTCAAGCGATCCTCCCATTTCTGCCTCCCAGAGTGCTAGGATTATAGGCGTAAGCCACCTCGCCTGGCCTGAACTTTATCTTAATGACAGTGTTGAATCACATAAAACACTTTAACACAAAACAGAAATAATGATGCTTTTCTACAATTAAATAGCTATATCTAGAGAAGAGCTATATCTAGAGAAGAGCTATATCTAGTTTCATTTATACTCCCGAGAAAGAGAAAATTAGACATTATTGTGAGATGTGAGAAATTATTCCTCTGGCAAAAAAGGCAGAGAGAAAGTGTGAGGATACATAAACAGAGGCTATTAAAAGGTTATTTTTGGACTCAGCTACTCAAAACTTGAGGTAAAGAGGCAAAGGGCCTAAGATTCCCAGGTAGTTTCTGAGTAGGGGGATTTTAAGATAGAAAAAAAAAAAAAGCCAAAAAGTAATAATTAGAATACCTTATAATTATTCATTTTCATTTGTTTTATCCAACAAGATAACATACATCAGTCTAACAATACTAAATACTCTTAATCAAATACAATTACTAAAAACAGTTAATTTTTTGGCCTATGTTCCTACTATTCTCTCCCCATTTTAAGAGAAACATTGTACATTTACAGATCATGTAGCCATTATATGCTGTACTCTATTCTTTTTAAAGTTCACATTGCCTTTGTTCTCTAAGTAATTATATAGCTATGCTCAATACTTACCCTTATATCATTTCCTCTACAGATATTTTGGTTTTATGAAGTTCATTCTCTGATAGATACTTCAGTAGAACTCATGGGAACAATACTCACACAATTCTTACCTGATATTAGTAGTGTGTTTGCGCCTTTATATTTGAAAGGCACTTTTGTGTGATATAAAAGCCAATATTTTCTTCCCTTGAGTATTTTAAATATAATACTCTGTTGTCTTCTGGCACAAAGATTCGCTGTTGAAAGATCTGGTGATAATATAATTTTCTTTTCCTTATAAATCACTTGCTTATTTTTGTCTAGATCTCCAAGGAACGTTTTTATTTTCCTTTAAATTCTAAACTTTAATAAAATAATAAAATATGTCTTAATGTTGGGTTGATATTCTTAGGTAAATGATGTGCTCTTTCAATGTATTTTCAAATCTTTGTAATTATCAAGATTTTTTTTTTTTTTTTTTGAGAGAGGCTCTCACTCTGTTCCCCAGGCTAGAGTGCAATGGCCCAATCAGAGCTCACTATAACTTCAAACTCCTGCGATCAAACAATCCTTCTGCCTCACCCTCCCAAGTAACTACAACTACAGGCACATGCCACTGTGCCCAGCCAATTTTTTTTTTTTTTTTTTTGTAGAGACAGGGTCTTGCTATGTTACTCAGGCTGGTCTTGAACTCCTGCCTCAGCTTCCCAAGTGTGGGATTAGGAAGTTTCTTGAATTATGATTTTTAGTTATTTCTTCCACTTGTTTGGTTTCCTTCTGTAACAGCTCCTATTATAATTATGTTGTATCTTCTTTATCTTCAATATTTATTATTTTCTCTTGAAATCTATTTGCCTTCTATTTTTATTTTTAAAGATTTTTTTCCCCTTTTCATTCTATATTTCTCATAAGGCATTATCTGTTATGTTTGTTTATCTTTCTGTTATGCCTACTTTCATTTTGACTTCTAAAATTTTTTTCTTTTACTTCTTTTCTGGAGTTCTATCTCCTCTTTTCTAAGATTTTTAAACTCTGATTTATGTTGTTCTTTCATGGCATGTATCATTTGGAAGATATTCAGCTTACTTTATATTTGTGGTTATCTGTATGCTTAGACAATTTATCTAGCTATTATATCATTCATTCGCCTAACATATATTTATTGAGCATCTACTATGTGGAGGCATTGTAGCCTGAAGTTGAGCCACACTAGCCAATCATTAGATGCATGAAAGAGAGTTAAAAGCTTATTGTTTTATGCAACTAAAACTTTATAGTTGTTTGTTATGCAACATCTAATACAACATACTTACAATCACTAAGTCATGTGTTTAGTTTCAACACAATACTTGTACACCATAAATTCTCCATTCTTGAAATTTTCATTTTGACCTTCTCAGCTGTATTTATGTCTTTAGGAACACTTTAAGGAAGATATATTTTCAAAAAATTAAAAGTTTGAATTTTTTTCCACAAATGAATGACATATTTGTGACCTAGAAAATTATTGCATCACAATCCTTTCCCTCAAATCCTTGTAAATGTTATATCATTACCTTCCAGCATTTAGTTCAACAAAAAAAAAATTTCCTGATTTTTTTCCCCTTTATAGGCTGTAGGTTTTTTTTCTGAAAAATGCTTGTAAGACAATTTTGTAAATTATTAAAATTAAAAAGAAAAATTTCCAGGATATTTTTACTGTAGTCTTTTTAAATTGATTTCTATCTTGAATTCAGTGAGCTCTTTTACCTGCAGACTAATGAATGCCCATGAACATTTTCAATTATATTTTTCATTATTTCTTCTGTATTTTGTATGTGTGTGTAACACTGATTATGCCAATTACTCAAAGGTTGCTTCTCAGCCCTCTGACTCCTGTATGTATTATTTCTTTAAATCCTGTTGATTTCATCTTTTTGCCTTTTTTCTCTCCATTCTGAGGTGAGAGATGGTTTTTCAATTTTTTTCCCATATCAATAATTTTTTATAGTCACTTTAGTCAGTTTTACTGAATTGTAATTTATAAACAGAGGAGTCACTGTTTTTAATTCTATAGTTTAGTAAGATTTGACAAATATATCTAGTCACCACCATAATCAGTTTATTCTGGGAAATAGCAGAGTGAGACAGGCAGAAGACCAAGGACTGAACTTAGGAGAATCATCACATTTAGCATCATAAGGAAGAAGAATCAGAGGACTGATTTTCAGTTCCAACTCCTGCTACCATTCTAGATTCAGGGTCCGTATAGAGAATGCTTCCCACATAGTTCTCTCACTCTCTGGCCACTTGTTACAGGCTGAATTGTGTTGCCCAAAAAGTTTATATGTTGAAGTCCTAACCCCCAGTACCTCAGAATGTGGAGGGAGGGTCTTTAGAGAGATAATTCAGTTAAATGAGTTCATTGACATGGCCCCTAATCCAAAATGAGTTATGTCCTTAGAAAAAAAGGAAATCTGGATACAGATATGTACAGAGGGAAAGTAATGTGAAGCCACAAGGAGAAGATGGCTAGCTATAAACCAAGAAAAGAGACCTGGAACATATCCTTCCCTCATGGTCTGTGGAGCCAAGAAAACAAGTTCACTCAGACCCTGTGCCTTCTTTCTTATGTATGTATGTATGTATTTATAGAGATGGGGTCTCGCTCTGTCACCCAGGCTGGACTACAGTGACCAGTCAGAGCTCAATGGAGCCTCAAAATCCTAGGCTCAGCAATCCTCCTGCCTCAGCCTCCTAAGTAGCTAGGACTACAAGCACACACCACCATGCCTGGCTACTTTTATTTATTTTTCGTAAAGACAGGGTCTCACTATGTTGCCCAGGCTGGTCTCTTACTCTTGGCCTTAAATGATCCTCTGGCCTTAGCCTCCCAAAGTCCTGGGATTACAGGCATGAGCCACTGCACTGGCTCACTTTCACTTTTAGACAATGCTTTGAGTGCCTGATCCTTAACATTCTTTGTTCACACAGCCCCAAGAAATCTAACAGTGACTTTTTCCCAGATCCGTCCTACTGAGGGCCAATAGCCCTTCCAGTATCTATATCCCTAAGCCAAAAATGTAGCGAAAAGGCCCCTAAGCCCAAGAGGTGACCAAAGGGCAGGGTAACGGTAAGTTTGTCAAATAAAATACAGGCTACCTTGTTAAATGTGAATTTCAGATAAACAATAAATAACGTCTTAGTATAAGTTCCAAATATTGTATCAGATAAACTTAAATTTAAAAAAATTCACTGTTTATTTAAAATTCAAATTTAACTGTGCATCCTTTTTCTTTTTAACAAATATGGCAACCCCAGTTGGGGGTCAGAGTTGGACATTTGAGTTGCCTGTTTGTCCACATATGCATGAACACAAGGCCCCTAATGGTAACAAACTGAGCAGGAGAAGGTGACACAAGGAAGGCAGTATACATGGCCCAACTAATTCTCTTTGATTCACCCACATTCTGGCACAACAGGAATGCCAAATTCAACCTGGCTTCCCTGGTCATTTTCAAAATAGGAAGAACATATTTTACTTTTACGTTTTGTTAGGTTATTTTACTTCATTTTTTAGGCTAGTCAAGTGAAGCAGTGGGAGTGGAGAAGGAACAAAGGAATCCATAGCTGGTTGTGATCAATTAGTTGTAAACACCACTGCACTCAGACCAGACTGTTAGGGGTATTCATAATTAACTATTTAGACAAAAGGTATGTGGGTCTCCATTTTCACTCTTGAGCCAACCGTACAAATGTCAAAGGGCGGTACTGGTGCAGAAAATCGCCCTAAAAGGTCAACATCATTGTTAGGCTGCGTGTGGTGGCTCACCCCGGTAATCCTAGCACTTGGGGAGGCAGAGGCGGGAAAATCCCCTGAAGCCAGGAGTTACATAATGATACATATTATACAATTCAATTGTATACACAATATACAATTCACAGCAATGATTTATAAAACAATGCTAATCTAAGTTTACAGTGGCTAATATCTCTGGCAGAATAATTTGTAGCAATTCCTCTTTAAGGGAAAGGCCTCCAGAAGATCAAATTACAACTCAGAAAATTTCCTGTTTGGCCTTAAATTGGAACAAAAAGAGTAAATATTCTTAAGGTAATAAATATTTAGGTGAATTATCATATTCTACACTAAGAACAATCTGGCCAACAGCGAGGTTGGCAGTTCAAACGCTTTGAAGTTCTACAACCCAGGGGGTTTTTTGCCCCTTACTAATGAACTATTTAACATTTGCAGATCTCAGTTTCCTTATTTTGTAAACACAGATTTCTTGTAAGGATTGAGGTTATACACTGAAAACATTTAGCACAATATCATTATTATGCTATCTATAATATATATTTAATGTCGATGATAATTTAAAATATATGCTAATTACGTTATATATTATTGCGTTATTTACTGTCATTGTGCAGTTTACTATTGTTCTACTTCACAACAATCTAGCTAACCTGGAGAAACAGGACAAAGGTGCAGAACAATCTCAATCATCCTCACAACCGAGCTGAGTCGGGTACGGATTACCATGGCAACCGCTCGCGCCCAGACATTTTCCGCTCGCGCGTCGCTGGGGAAGAAAAAAAAAAAAAAAAAAAGCCTAGGCTGCGTATTGCGTCATCACTACGCGCTCGCTGGGTTTCTCCGTGCTCTTTTGGAAGGTCCCGGCCCGGCTCCCGTCGCACCACGCCAGGAATTATTTCTTTTCTTTGCAACCTTTGTTACAGAGCACCGAGGCTCCAAGACCGTAAGTTCTGAGAGAAGAAAGAAGGCGGGCGAGGGAGTGAGGGTTGAAAGGGATGCCCCAGCGTAGTCTCCACCTCTGAACCTTCCTGGGTTCTTAATCCTATCAGCTTCCTCTCAGCTGGGATCGCGCCGCGTCTACTTCCGGGCGGGTGCCCGCCAGCACGGCGTCCGCCGCTCCCCTTCTTTGGCCCCTTTGTGTCCCCGCAGTGTCGAGGCGCGGGCCCTGGCAGGTCTTTTTTCGAGGCAGGGGGCACCGTAGCGCAGGGAACCTCTCTCTGTAGGCAGGCGTGAGGCCTGCTGGGGGGTTAGACTGGGGAACGTGTCCGCGCGTGCTGGGGTAAGAGGAGGTTTGCACGAGGGTCAGCTCGTGGTTTGAGTAAGGAGGGGTGGGAGGGGGAGGCGGACGAAAGGGAATGAAAAGCAATGGAAAATGTAAAAAGATGCCCCTGTCCACCTTCCTGTCGGTGTGGCCTAACAATGAAGCGCAGCCATAGTAGTCCTGAGCCACTGGCATGTTTGCGGGCCCATTGCCGTGAGAATGAACTGCTGTGGCTTTGTATTTTTGTGTTGTTTTCATGGCCTTTCCTTTTTATCTTTTCCCTTCAGATAGTTTATGTAAAAGCCCCCAGCCCCCTAGGGTGGTGGTTTCTACCAGTATGAATCTTTTCAACCTGGACCGTTTTCGCTTTGAGAAAAGGAATAAGATTGAGGAGGCGCCCGAAGCAACCCCTCAACCCTCCCAGCCTGGCCCTTCTTCACCAATTTCTCTTAGTGCTGAAGAGGAGAATGCTGAAGGGGAAGTTAGCAGGGCAAACACTCCTGATTCAGATATAACTGAAAAAACAGGTGAGTTACAATGTTGCAAATTGATGTAGCATCGAGGAGTATTTTTTAAAAGTTGCAAGGCAGAAGGGATTCTAATTTTTATTCTTGATGTCATACATATCGATGTATTGTCCTCCAGTGTGCCCTTTAGAATACAGCTTTGGGACTATCACAGGCACCACGTACCTTCAAGTGAGCACCTATCTATTTTTGCTTCATTTTTATATGAGTTCTTGGAATATGGCCCAATGATGGAAGTTGAAATCAGAGTTTAGGTCATCCTTAGGTCAGAATTGTTGCTACTGGAAGAGAAATGTTGGTGATTCAGTCCTATGGTAGATTTTGAAGCCATTTTCATTTCATTCCAAAAAGTATTGATCACGTACAAGGTGCCTGAAGACCACCTCTTATGCACAAGTGAAGACCAGATCTTATATTGTCTCCACCTGACTTCCTGGATATATCCAGAATGCGAATGAATAATTGGTATTCTTGTGGTGCATTAACCATTTTTATCCTAATCAGCAGATTGTCACAGACAGCAGCATTTGAGAATAAGCCAAAACTTAAGATTTCCATTCTAATCTGTGTTCATTGAGCAGTTAACAATTACAGGAATATATTTGAACTCTCACTGTGTTTTCAGCAGAGTGCTAAGTGCTTCAGGTTCTGTCATTTAACTTGCACAATAATCCTACAAGATAGGTAATAATAATTCACATTTTGCAGAAATGAAACTCAGAGGTTATTAAGAACTTGGTAGAGCCTGAGCTTAAGTCCAGCCAGTCTGATTCCTGTGCATAAACTCTTAATAATTATATTATACACTTTCTTTTTTTTTTCTGACCACTCATTGATCAGTCATACATAATACAGTTTCTTATGAAAGGTGAAAGGAATGTTGGAAGCTCTGTTCTAATGTTTACTTCAGTGATACCTTTTTTATACAAAACTCAGTATTTCACAAGCAGCTTTTAAATTAACGTAGCCTAAAAGATTGGTAACATACATGTCTTGGTGTCTTTTTGTTTGCCACTCTTAAATGTAACATCATCAGAATAACATTTTTAAATACTTTGGTGTAATTGGAATTTGGTAGGATGATTGGTAGATTGGATTAAAAGATAATTAGGACTCAGATTTCCAAAGGCTTTGATTATCTAAGGAGTTTTGAACTTGTCTAAATGCTGTAGGGAATAATTGAAGGATTTTTTTCATATAAAAATGAAGCAAAAAGACTCTGTCTCAGAAAAAAAAAAAGATTTTTAGTGTAGGTAATTGAAAACAAAAAGTGGTAGTGCTATGCATCAGAATAGATAGTAAGTATAAGCCATTGGGCAGGCCTTTAAGAATTCAAATAAGAATCAAAGGTCTTGCCCCCAACTGCTCAGGTAATTTAGCCTGGTGGGGGAGGGAAGGTGGGAGGGAAACAAGTGTTGACCTGTGGTGAGGACAAGATGCTGCAGTTAGATTTAAGGTCAGGACTGGAGGTAGAGATTGGTGAATCATCAGTAGAATGTGACTATTGACCTTTCTTGCTTTGTCATCATATGGCAACTTTTCATACTGCCATTGTGGGATAATGCTATATTAGTTTATTTACAGTAGAATGTTAGGATCTAAGTTATCTTATAGGACAGAAATTGTAGTCAAAATTACCTGTGATCGCTCTTTTTTCAACTAGTCCTGATTATTTTACCTAATATGATTTAAGACTTCATTTCCTACCACTCTCCTTCATTTACGGTGCCAAAGTCACATTGTTTCTTGAATGTGCCAAGCAAGGTTCCAGATTTGCTTCTTCCCATTTGCTCTTCCTTTTGCCTGGAAGACCTGTCATGTTTATATTTGCATATGACTCAGTTCCTTTATTTCTTTATTTTTTCCCCCCTTCATTTCTTTAGGTCTTAGTGAAGTATCACCTTTTATAGGAGGCCTTCCTTGATCACTCTGAAATAGCAGCCCACCATGCCCTGTCCCACCCCAGCTTTACACTACTATACTTTTCTTCATAATATTTATCACTGTCTGCCATTACATTGTGTATTTGTATCTCCATGTGAGAGCAGAGACCTTATCTGTCTCTTTCATCTGTTCACCTCCATTGCTCAGAACAGAGACTGGCACATAGTAGGCCCTCAGTAAGTGTGTTAAAGTAAGGATTATTGCACGATGAGTGGGTGATATTAGTACTTTTTACGTATTTTTAAATATCCCTCCTCCTCTTTATGGCCTTGAAACAGTTCCCTTAGGCATCAGGCATTCCTTAGCCATGGATACTTGAATCTCATTTTGGTACAGGATCCCCAATGCTCAAACCAGCCTTTGAATTTGAAGGCAGACACTTAATCTGTGCCCCCTGACCTATTTTACTCTCATGGTGCCCAAAGTTGTCAATTATTGTTATTTACACATCGTTTCTCTTGTTTTCTTTGGCTTTGGGGAGCACAGTGAATTGGGGGAGATTGAAATAATGGCAGATGAGTGAGAGAGGAGAGAGCCTGCTATATTTTTTTTACTCATGAAGAATAAAAATACGAGTGAAGCATGATCCTCAAAGAGCACCAGGAGAAAATGATGTGTAAATATATAGTTAAAATATTGCGATATGATAAACCATATAATGGGGCAAAATATTAAGCAAAGTAGGATCCCAGTATGTGATTCACAGATGACTATCTGTTCTTCCTTGAGAGGATCACAAAAAGTCACAGATGATCTTTGGAGTGGACTCTAAACAATAGAATCATTTTTTTATTGGAGGAACCAATGATGGAAGGGTTGAAAGTATGTGTTTCCTTGAAGAGTCTCACATGTGTTATGGAGGATGGGGGGAGTAGATATGGAAGAAGGGGTTTTGGACAATAGAGAGATGAAGCCGAAAAGATAGAAATACAAACTGCTGGGTTTTACGTTGTCTTTATATCCTATGCCAGGGTGGATGGATCTTATTTCGTACACACTGTAGAGCATTTCAGTATGGAAAACCCATTAATGAAGCTATTGTATTAATTGAAGCCTCAATGTAGGGAAATGACTGAAGTAGGGATGACAGAGGAGGCAGTTTGAGGGAGTTTTATGAGACATGTATTTGATAATATTAGTATTTGGTGATCAGTTGAATGTAGAGGATTTAAAGATAACTCAAATGTTCCTTGCTTGGACAGATGGGTGATTGCCACCATCAACTGAATTAGAAGGTTGGTTTAGGAGAAAGATGCTAAAACATGTTGAATTTGCATTAGTTGACATATTTCAGCAGCAAGGTGGTAAATGGTTGAACATTAGAGTTTGGAGCTCAGAGAGTGGTATAAAGCTTAGAAGTTAACTTAAGAGTCATCACTGTGGTAGTTAAAAAACATGTCCTAAGCAGGGTGTCCAGTAAAAAACATCATCATTTGATGATGCACAAAGGCAGGGAAACCAATGAAACATACAAAGGCTGACTAGAATAGTGCCCCAGAAACCCAAGAACAAAGAGTTTCCAGTTTGTATATAGAGATGAGTAACAAATGCTGTAGAGAAGTCAGGTTGGATGGAGACTAATCAGGGACCACATTCTTGTAAATTAAAAAGTCACTGTTAACCTTTAACAGACAGCTTCAGTAGAATGGTGATGAGATGGAGACTATCAAGAAGAGAAAGAGAGAAACTTGATGAGGAAGCAGTGTCAGGAAAAGATGTTTCAGGATTGTTGAAAATTGAGGACATTTGTTAGCTAAGGGGAAGAAGTTAGTGGAGAGGGAAAGACTAAAGGGTGGGAGGTATTTGAGGAGAGGCATCAAGGGATAAGAACTGAAGTACAGGTGGATTGTTTAGCGTGGAAAAGGAATAGAGACACATTTTACCTGGGGGAGAAATTGAAGGAGATAACAATAGATGGGTTTATAGATTATTTTGAAGTTGGAATGGAGGAAAGCATTAGTGTATGCTTGATGAATTTATTGTCCTGGTGTAACAGGTTCAGTCCTCTCAAGTGGTTGCCGCTTCAAGGTGGTTGTCATGTTGAAAGTAACAGTTGCTAATAGGCGAGAGGCATTTAAAAAAAACTATACCAGTTATACAAAGCTTTCCTGAGAGCATTGCTCTGCCACATAAAGACTGTATGATCTTGGCTAAGACATCGAGTTTTTGGACTTCACTCTTCTTTGCCTAGCTTTACCTAGTTCACTGCGCTCTTTGCTAGCATTAAAAGTGGATAGATATGATCCTTTGAGTGACAGAGCCGAATGTATCATTTTAACTTCACAATTCTGTAACCATTGGGCAATACCCCTTTTGTAGGTGTGTGTGGCCAAATATGAGCCATCGCTATATCTGGAGATAGTCACTCTGATTCCTTACCGTGTTAGTTGAAAAGTACTTGTGAAAAAAGGGTTAGTGCTCAGTTGTTCTGAATAGAAAGTTCAGTAAGTACTTACACTTACATAAAAATCTTAAGTGCATTTTAAATGTACATTTGTTTGATCTGTTTTCTTTGCCTTTTTTACTTTCCTTGCTTAGCTATTGTTTTCTTTATAACAAAAGGTTATATAAAAAGTTAACTGATACAGCATTGTGTAATGCAGAGTCTCTGATCCTTATTTAATTTCAGTGTTTATTCTTTCATATTTTTTTCCTCTGTGTATATAGTTCAGGTTTTTGATTCTTGAACAAAAATAGCATTAGATTACATATATGTTGCAGTGCAACTTGCTGTTAATTAAAAAGTAGATTTTTTTGAGAGACAGAGGAGATAGAGCATAAAGTAGATTTTTTTTACACTTTATATGTTAGTCCATATAAAATATACTATACCTCAATTTTTTAAATGACTTCAGAATGTCCCATATATATGTGTTATAATTCATACATCTTCCTATTGAAGCTATATGCCAAATATAGCATTGAAGCTATATTAGTAATTTTGAGTTTTTTCTTCAGTCTTTTTTTTTTCTTTTGATATCAAAAGAATAGTGGCTATCCTTTGACACAGATATTTTTTTTACACATGTGGATAGAATCTTTGGGGAAATGCCTGCAAATGGAATTGTCAGATTAAAGGAAATGTAAATACTATTTTAAACCACAGTTTTACTAGTTTATACCAGGCTACAGCTTGCTACAGCTTGGTTTTGTTTTCTTTCCTCTTCTTCTTCTTTTTTTTTTTTTTTTAATTGAGACAAGGTCTTGCTCTATTGTCCAGCCTCGAATGCAGTGCTGTGATTGAGCTCACTACAACTTCAAACTCTTGGGTTGGAGCGATCCTCCTACCTCAGCCTGCCAAGTAGCTGGGACTACAGGCATGCGCCACCACACCCAGCTAATTTTTTTTTATGTTTTGTAGAGGTGGAGTCTTGCTGTGTTGCCCAAACTGGTCTCAAACTCCTGGGCTCAAGCAGTCCTCCCACCTGGGCCTCCCAAGTGCTGTGATTACAGGTGTAAGTCACTGTGCCCGGCTATTTTCTGTGTTTTTGAATAATAGCCAACCTAATCAGCATGAGCTGGTATCTCGTTGTGGGTTTTGTGTTAATTTTTTTTTTTTTTTTTTTTTATTTGAGACAGAGTCTCACTCTGTTGCCCGGGCTAGAGTGAGTGCCGTGGCGTCAGCCTAGCTCACAGCAACCTCAAACTCCTGGGCTTAAGCGATCCTACTGCCTCAGCCTCCCGAGTAGCTGGGACTACAGGCATGCGCCACCATGCCCGGCTAATTTTTTGTATATATATATTTTAGTTGTCCATATAATTTCTTTCTATTTTTAGTAGAGACGGGGTCTCACTCTTGCTCAGGCTGGTCTGGAACTCCTGACCTCGAACGATCCACCCGCCTCGGCCTCCCAGAGTGCTAGGATTACAGGCGTGAGCCACCGCGCCCGGCCTTTTGTGTTAATTTTTAACTTTAAATTTCATCTGAAACTTATTTTGTTATAATGACTAAAGAAAGGGTGGTACAGTTTTCTCCTTTGTTCATTATTTACCAGTTACTAGTCAGTTGTCCCAGAACCATTTATTGAAAAATCCTTTTTCTTACATTAAGATACTGTCATTACAATCTAAATTCTCATGTATATTTGCATCTTTGGGACCGTTAATCTGTTTCTTAAATCTTAATTTTTCAGATTATTTAAATTCTTACAGTGTTGTGACATGTATGTAATGTATTCTAGATGTTGATGTGTTTTTGATGTTTTTTTCGTCCTCTTTGACCAGAAAGTTGTTTGGAAGTGGTTTTTACAGATTTTTTTCTCTTTTTTAAAATTTCCAAGTGGCAGAAATTTGCTTACATGTTTTTATTAACATTTGCTTCTAATGTCACTGTTTCGTGACCAGAGAATGTGGTCTGTAGTATTTCTTCTTTGGGGAGTTTACTGAGATTTTCTTTGTGGTCTAATATAGAAATAATTTCTGCAAAAGTTCCAAGGGTGCTTGAAAAGAGTACATAATCTAAGTATAGATTTAATTATATGTCAAATAATAGATGAGTTCTATTATTTATATCATTTTTCAAATTATAGATCATAAGCATTTGTTATAAAATCAATTTCTTGAGTCTTGACTAAATATAACTGTAATTTTTAATGGAGTAGAATAAATAGAAAATTATCAAAGTGTATCACTTTTAGTAGGAGCTTCTGAAATTTTTGTTTCAGTTATACCTATCTAACAAAAACTGTCTGTTGTAATCTAAAATATGTCTCTTACAGTAGGTCCCAGTCAAAACATTTGAAAAGTACTTTTCTGGATCTTAATTATTTCTTATTTTTGCTCTTTGTTAAGGCCTTAGAGAAGAGAGTTAAAGTTTCATATTTGTCTCTGTTGACTCTTTGCTTTATATATCCTGCAGTATTTATGCATTTTATTTTTAGTATGCAGGTAAGATGTGTCAGTTATATTTTTATTATAAATTCTGTTATTAAAAAGTGCCTCTCAAAAGTTTAATGCCTTTGCCTTATCTCATATTAATAGCATAACTTTCTTTTCCTTTACATTTTTAAAATTTATTTTTACCCTTTCTTTTAGCTTTAATCTGAAATTTTTCTTCTTTCTCGTTTCATTTTAGAATGATGTGTTAGAAACTACTCTTCAGTCTTGTATTTGGTGTATTCTTTGTCTTTTCTAGGGCTTTCATCAGAAAGTCTGATTTATCTTTTATAAGATGCTAAAGATATTTCCCTATCTACTGTGACATTGAAGTTAAGACTATACAGAGTTTATAATCTATCGTTTTGGTAAATAACCCTTTTAAAAGAACAAATATATGATGTGTTTTAGTTGGTATTCAGAGGAACTGCCTTAAAAATCAGTTGCCATGTTAGAGAATTAAACTATAGAGCAATACATGATTTGAATATAAAAATGGCAGGTGTTTGTAAGTCCACAGGACAGGTAGAAGGGTTTATGTGTTTTTATTTTCCTTTGGGAGACTGTCTTTATTTATGGATTATCAAATTGATTTATATTATTTCTGTGTGACTTTATAATCTCCCACTAGTGATTTTTTTTTTTTTTTTTGTTTGTGAGTGAACCTTGATCTTGCACCACCTGAAAAGGTGAAATCATTGGCGAGCTTGAAATGGTTACTTTGTTTCATGGTAGACTTAGATATGAGATTGAGGAAAGGGTACTAGATAAACCTAGGGTATGTCTTCTCTTGTGCATACCACTAATGGGTAATTTCATTTGGAATGACTCCCTGGAGTCTTGGAGTCGTCTTGCATATGCTAACAATGTATGTTCCCATTCCCTTTGATAATGAGAAAATACTACCTATAAAATAAGATAGCTTTTCTGATTGTTTTTATGTGGAAAAACAGGTTGTTTTCCTCTTGTTCATTATTTATCATTTTGTTTATTCTTCTCTCAAGGTACAAATTATGCTTCTATAACATAGTTTGTGTAGGTGGCTACTTGGCTACTATTGGTTTCTTTAGGACAAGTTGAACTGCAACTTGGCCTTTTTTTTCTTTAATAACCCCCACCTCCTGGAACCATGCCTTAAACCCAGAAAACATTCAGCATGTGTCAGAATTGAATAGTAGCAGATGTCTTTTCTTCATAATTTTTCACTTTTTTGCTCCTTTATTTTTCTTTTTTGCTTCCTGTCATCTTTATGATAGTGCTTAAAAGTGTTTGTGTACTTTGGGTCAAAAAACATCATTGCGGCAGGAATACCATTTTAGCCATGGGCTCCTAGCTATTTTTGCTGTTGCTTGCTTTTAAAAATAGTCCTAACAGACAAATCTAATAGACAAATTTCTAAATATTCAGCACTATTCGAATTCTAGGTGATTGACTACATTGGAAGGTTGATTTTTTTTTTTTTTTTTTTTTTTTTAAATAAGCTTTTACTGTGTCCATCAGTTTTCAGTGTGGTCTTTGAACCTTTGGAGAGTCCCTGAGACTATGTCAGGGTATCCATAAGGTCAAAACTATTGCCATAATAATACTAGGACATTACTTGCCTTTTCACTGTATTGATAATTTGCACTGATGGTACAAAAGCAGTGGTAGGTAAGATTGCTGGTGCCTTAGCGTGAATCAAAGCCAGGGCTTCAAACTATTCTAGTAGTCACTGTAGTCTTAAAATTTTGTAAATTCCAGTTTCACTTAAAGAGTCGTTGATGAAACAATAAAAATCATTAATTTTGTTAAAACTCAACTTATGGGTAGATGTCTTTTTAATATTTTGTGAAACAAAATGTAAAATGCCCTTTATTTCATATCATACTACAGCAGTCTTCTCAAGGGAAAGCATTTCAGCAATTGCTTTGAGTTAACTGGTCGTTTTTTCACAGAATTTGATTTTGCTTGAAAGAATGACTGACAAACTATGGTTACACAGACTTAGGGATTTGGCAGACATTTCTCAAAATGAACAAATTGGTATCAAAGAAACACACAGTATTTATTGCCAGTGGTAAAAGTCCAGTTTTCAAAGGAAAGTTTGAATTTTTGAAAACCCGTGTCCATGACTGTGAGTTTGACAGGACATTTCTGATGAGATCAGTGATGATATTAACAAATGTAATATTTTGATATAATATCATGAAATGTATCAGCATTTGGAAGATATGCATTACTCAGCGAACCAGTATTTTCCAAATGACCAAAGCACAGTGTTACAAAATAATGCATGGGTTAAAGGTCCATTAAAAGGCAAAATAGACCAGTGGGTTTTAATGTAACAGAATGCAAAATGTTTTTTCATATCATTTTAGATTCTACATGGCAACTAACCTAAAAAATTACCACCTGTCTAGTTTGGGTTCAATATCAAAGAAAATGTCCACTGTAATCTCAAAAGTCTATAAAAATACTCCTCCCTTCTCCAACTACAGAACTATGTGAGGTATGATTTTTTTCATAAATCTAAATGAAGACAATATACAGCAACAGATTAAATGCAGAAACGGATATGAAAATCCCTCTGTCTTCTGTTAAACCAGAGATTTTCACAAATGTAAAACAATGCCACTCACCTCAGTAAATTATTTGGGTGGGGGAGTATATCTAGTCATGAAGACATTTTGGGGGAGCCAGAGATCACTTCCAACCCCTCTTTAGCTCTTATGTGGACTTTCCAGCTGGCTCTAGAAAACAAGTTAACATCGGGCAGATTAACAAGAGAAAAGCACACAAACCTTATTAGTTTGTTATGTACGTAGCGATCTTCACAAGAGAGTGAAGTCCAAAAAAGTGGCCAAAGCAAGATGCTTTCCTACTTTTGAGACAGAGGATGATAAAGTTGAGAAGAAATGACAGGACGAAGGGGATCTGGCCCTGGGCAGTAAATTCCTAAGGGAATCACTAAGAGATATTTGAAGGGTATAAAACTAGTGGAAGGAAAGGGTTACTTTGGTCAGTATGTTTATTCAGGTTGATGGCAGCCCCCAGTTCCCTGTCTCTAGTGATAAGGACTATTTTCTCTCCCAGGTATGGGGAGGGTACTACTTCCAGAGGAATCTATGGCTTGCTGCCTGCAGGAATAGACAGATCATACAGCCCTTTCTGAAATTAGAATTTCTCCAGTGTTTTTAACTCAAAATGATCACCAATTTGGCATATTTTGGGATGGCATGTCATTCATTCCTTCAATATATTTATGTTAATATGTAAAGAGTTTGACTTTTTCATAAATATTTAAACATTTTCTCAGTTTTTATTTAATTTTTAATATGGTGAGTATTATAGATATAACTGACATAAGCAAAAGTTCTTAGGGGCCCTCAATTTTAAGAGTACAAAGGGGCCCTGAGTTTGAAAAATGTATCATAACTTTTCTTTACCCCCATATCATACTGACCATTTCTTCTGTTAATCACTTGGTAATCAAGCTTTGAGGATGTTTAAATCCCCAACACTTAGTCATTTAAATGGCTAGTTTTAAAAAAGATTATCCTTTATTTTGAACAAAGAGACTTTTTAAAGAAAATTGGATTATTCAAGTGGGTTTTTTTCCATAGCCTCCCTAAAGTGTCAGAAAGCAGAGTATTATCGTTAGTTAAGGGTTCAACGGATATTCATTAGCTTAGGTCCACTTTTTGATACAGTAAAGATCTGAATTTTTAGTTTTATGTATGATTTGTGGTATATCAGGAATATTTTGTAAAATCAGAGTCCAAAGTACCTTTATACATATTTTACGGAAGTTTGGACTGTAATCTTATTACTTTACATAACTATTAGAATTAGTGTGTTCATATTTATGGCAGTTAACATAGTTGTGATTTATTACAACACAGTTCTTCACCCAGCCTGCACTTAACATTTATAAAATTGTTCTTTTGGAAAACATGTGATTTCCTTTTCAGTATTGTTGCTAGGACCGAATCTTAGAAAAAAAGAAGTTTTTGTTTTGGAGACAGAGTCTCGCTCTGTCACCCGGGCTGGAGTGCCATGGTGTCAGCCTCGCTCACAGCAACCTCAAACTCCTGGGCTCAATCGATCCTCCTGCCCTCAGTCTCCTGAGTAGCTGGGACTACAGGTGTGCACCTCTGCACAGGCTAATTCTTTTTTCTAGTTTTAGTAGAGGCAGGGTCTCGCTCTTGCTAAGACTGGTCTCAAACTCCTGAGCTCAAGCAATCCTTCTGCATCAGCCTCCCAGAGTGCTAGGATTATAGGCACGAGCCACCATACCTGGCCAATGTTTGTGTTTTGATGCTGTCCAGAGCAAATAGTAGGTTGAGTATCCCTTATCTGAAATGCTTGGGACCAGAGAGTTTCTGATTTCAGATTTTGGAGTATTTGCATATACGTAATGAGATATCTTGAGGGTAGGACCCAAGTCTGAACACAAAATCCATTTATATTTCATATTTACCTATACACATAGCCTGAAGGTAATTTTATACAACATTTTAAATAATTTTGTGCATGAAAAGTTTTGACTGCATTTTTGACCAGAATGAGGACAGATACGGAATTTTATGCTTGTGGTGTCATATTGGCACTCAGAAAGTTTCAGATTTTGTAGCATCACGAATTACAGATTAAGAATGTTCAACCTGTATTTACACATACTGACTGATGAGCCTCAATAATGATTGTTCTAATTTTTTGACAATTACTGGGGGAGGCTAAGAGTTTTAGAGTGTAACAGTTTAAACTTTGGGCTTGGATTTCGGATCTGCTACTTTCTCCTACATGATTTTGTTGCCTTTTCTCTTTTAACCTTAGTTTATCAATAAAATGGTGATATAATATTATGTGTCTCTCAAGGTTATTGTGAGGATTAAATATTTATTATACTTAAGGACTGGATAATGACCTTGAAAAGAATGGCAGCCATATTTTTTACCTTTGAACTGAAGATTCATTTGGTCATTGCTTTTTAAAATTAGTTCACTAGACTGATTTTTGCTTTATTATGACTTCCTTAGGCCTCATCTTTTCCGAAAATATATGAGGGGAAATGGTAGTTTTATTGGGAGAAGGGAGAAAAATTTTGGAATTTACCCTTTGGAGGGAAGAAATCCTATTATGATACATTACTGACCTGTTTTGCACAGATGATACTGTTCAGTTTTCTAGGACTGCCATAACAAAATACCACATCCTGGCTGACATAAGCAACAGAAATTTATTTGCTCACAATTCTGGAGGCTAGAAGCCCAAGATCAAGTATTTTTGGTCTCTTGTTGAAAGCCTTTCTCCTTGGCTTATAAAGTGACCTCTTTCCTGCCTTGTCCTGGCGTAGCCTTTCCTCCTTTTTATAAGGACACCAGCCATATTGGACTAAGAGCCCACCCTGTAGGCCTCCTTTTAATCACTTTGAAAGCCCTATCTCTAAGTACAGTCTCATTAGAATAGGGCCCACCCATATGACCTCATTTAACCTTAATTACCTCTTTAGAGGCCTGTCTCCAAATACATTTTGAGATATTGGTGGTTGGGACTTTAAGACATGAATAATGGGGAGGGGACACAGTTGAGCCCATGCACCAACAGTTGTGCAAGAACTAATGTTTATGGGATGTGGCTGTGTGCCAATTACTGAACTAAATGTTTTACATATATCATCTGATTTTATATGCATATTAGCTCTTGATTATTAGCATCTGTGTTTTACAGATGAGGAGACTGACGTTTAGAGAGATTAAGTAACAAAACAAAGAGATAAGATTGGAATCTTTTGGGCTCTGGTGTCCTTGCTCTTAGACAGGAACGGAATACTAGCAAATAAAAACGCAGGGAAAAGGATTAGCACATAAAACACAAACTTATATCTGTTTTGTAGTTTCAACCAAGGTCTTCCTAGTAAGTAAACTATGAAACAAAATCATTTTACTACCAGCCCTGGTTGACTACTAATTTTTTTCTTTAAAAAATGGTAGAAATTTTGGGTTTTAGATTGGAAACAATGAGTAAAGTTTGAGATTTTTAGCACGATCGTGATTTTCAAAAACAAATTTATTTTCAGGTTGCTCAACATGTCTTTCTCCTTTTTATTCTTTTGCAGAAGATTCTAGTGTTCCAGAAACTCCAGATAATGAAAGAAAAGCAAGTATATCATATTTCAAGAATCAAAGAGGAATACAGTATATTGATTTGTCTTCTGATAGTGAAGATGTTGTTTCCCCAAATTGCTCCAGTACAGTTCAAGAGAAAAAATTTAACAAGGACACAGTTATTATACTGTAAGCCACTTAATTAGGTTCATTGTATTTGCATGTATAATAGATTTTTCCAGAAAAAAATTGCTTAATTTAAAATATTTTCGTGATTTCCCATTCCCCCCTGCCTTTTTTTTACTTTCTTGACCACATCTTGATTTTTTTCCCCTAATTTATAGACATGGAGAGGGGTACAGTGTGTGAGCGTGTTTATATATGTGTGTATTTTCAGGATAGCGATTTTCAATAAAGACAAAAAGCATATATTAGTGAGAGCAAATATTTAAATTTTTTAACCCTCCATAGATAGGGAAATTATTTTAACTAGTACTTTTGATCATGTATAACTGCTTTATGATTTGTTCTTCAGTCTATGAATCAGATCATTTTAACATATTTATTGGGCATTTTCTATGAGCTAGACACTGTTTTATGATTAGGAATATAGCAATGAACAAACCAGCCCCAACTTCCCTCACAGAGCCTATATTCTAGTTGGGTAGAAAGATTAATAAACTAAAACATGTAGCATGTCAAAGGATAAGTATTACGGGCAAAAGGAAAGGGGGAGATCATGAGTTCAGGGCCAGGACATGGTTTCCATAGAGCAAGGTCAGAAAAGGGAAGGGGGCAAGAAAGTGAACCATGTAGATGTGGGAATCTTTTCAGAAATGAAACCTTTCAGCAGAAGGAGGGTGGAGGATGGGAGAGGGGGAGAAAGGGAGAGATGGAGGGAAAATGGGTTTTTTGTTTGTTTTTTAAAATTTATTTATTTATCATGGAGTCTCAATTGGTTAAAAAAAATTATTTATTTATAATGATGTTGTTAAATCCATCACTACAGGGCTTTTCCTTGTCTCATTCTGTATTTTGTGACTTATAGTAAGAACCCCACCTTCCACCAATAGCAATGTATTTATACTAATTTGCTCAGTCATCAAGTATGCATAAAATAGTTTTATTTTTTTAGTTTTAAATTTTTTATTAGAGACAGGGTCTCACTCTGTTGCCCAAGGTGGAATGCAGTAATGTAATCAAAGCTCACTGCAGCCTCAAACTCTGGGCTTAGGGGACCCTCCTGCTTCAGCCTCTTGAGTAGTAGGGAGTACAGGCATGTGCCACCATGCCCAGCTAATTTTTTGAAATGTTTTTGTAGAGATGGCGTCTTGCTCTATTGCCCAGGCTAGTCTTGAATTTCTGGCTTTAAGCAGTCTTCCTTCCTCAGCCTCCCAAAGTGCTGGACTTCACAGGTGTGAGCCACCATGCCCAGCCATAAAATAGTTTTGGAATTGCTATACCCCTACCACTTGACTATTAAGCCCACTAAGTTTTTCCCTTGCCCCTTTAAAAAAATATTTTACTTTCAAATATTTAAAATATTAACAAGGTTCCAAAAATCAAAACTCTACAAAGGATGTACTCAGAAAAGTATCTGTCACTCCCTCTCCTATCCCTTCTCCATTCAAATTCTACCTCAGAACTAACTAGTTTGTTTAGTTTCTAGTTATACTTTTTTTCATGTATCTTTTTTCTTCTTGTTTCTTACACAAAGGATAGCACACAGTGTGTCTATGTATGTGTAGTCGTTTGTTCTTTGTTTTGTTCACTTAACATTATATATATATCCTGGGAATCATATCAGTTCCTAGAAATGCTTATTCCTTTTTATAACTACATAGTGCTACATTGTGTGAATGTTCTATAGTTTTATTCGTTCAGTCCCCATGTATGGGCATTTTGGTTACCAGAATTTCTTAACCTTGACATTATTGACATTTGGGGGCCAATGATTTTTTGTTATGAGGGGCTGTCCTATACATTGCAGGATGGTTAGTTTAGCATCATCTCCTACCTCTGTCCACTACATGCTAGTAGCGCCTCCCTAGTCAAGACAATCAAAAATATCTCCAGACATTGACAAACGGCCTCTGGTGGCAAAATTACCCCCATTTTGAGAACCATGGGTGCAGATATTAGAAACTCTGGCAGTGGATGAAATCTCCAAGGATGCATTTATAAACAAGAAGGAACTGAAGGTAAGATCCTAGGTCACTCTAGTAATTAGAGAAGGTGAACAGAGGAAGAGGAGCCTGTTAAAGAGATTAAGAAGGACAGGCTGAGAGGTAAAAGGAAAATCAGAAGGAATGTTGCAGAACCCATGGGCTGGGGGTGGGGTAGATTTCAGGGGTAGATTTGTCAACAATCTATGGGACCATAGAGGAAAACTTAGATTAGCAATGACAAGTTTTTATCACATACAGCAATGTAAAGCACATTCTTGTCCTTATGGAGAGCAGTTTCACTGAGAGATGGTATAAAAGATGTAAAAACAGTGTTTGAGGACTACATAGGAAATGAAGTAGAGAACAGTCCAATAAAATTTGTGAAATAGAGGAGAGTTTGCTTTTTCTTGGTGCCGTGTCCACAGTGCCTGAAACCCCTGGCACACATTGAATTAAGTCATGAGTGTCATCTTGAGCACATTGTAGGCTTGGAAGGAAGAGCTTATGGAGAGAGAAAAAATTCAGGAGATAGTAGATAGTTAAAGCAGAATCCTGTAGACGTAGAAAGGGCTAGAATCCCTTAGCACTGAGAGGGGGAATTTGTCTTTTTGTCTTCTTTTTTTTTTTTTTTTGAGACAAGTTTCACTCTGTAGCCCAGGTTAGAGTACAGTGGGGTGATCATAGCTCACTGCAGCCTCAAACTCCTGGACTCTAGTGATCATCCCATCTCGGCCTCCCGAGCAGCTGGGATTACAGGCATGCACCACTATGCCCAGCTAATTTTTAATTTTTTGTTTGTTTGTTTGTTTTTAGAGATGGGGTCTTGCTATGTTGCCCACATTGGTCTTGAACCCCTAGACTCAAGCAGTCCTCCTGCCTGGGCTTTCCAAAGTAGTGGGATTACAGGCCTGAGCCACTCACCTGGCTTACACTTTTTTTTTTTTTCTTTTAGATTTTAACTTATTAAAGAGATCAAGTTTTTTCTTAGAGAAAACAGATTTTTCCGTTTCTTCCTTATGTTATTTATTCCTCTATTGTCTGTATTTCCTGTAAACTTAGGTATGTGGTAAGTATGAATATTTTTTTACATCAAGAGGCACATGAATTTGTCTCATTATGAATCATCATGAGTCTTATCACTAGGAAAAGGTTGTGACAGCCAGAAGAGTGGAAATCTTTGAAAATCGGTATCTAGGGCAGGAATTGTAAAAGGGTTCCAACTCAAATGCTTTCATTTTCTTGAAGGAAAAAGTTCCTTCAAAGAAGGACTAAAGGACTTTGAACTAAGGTAAAGTCAAGTAGGGAACAGGGCACATAGTGAGACAGAATGAGAATTCCGAGTTGAGTACATCAGTAATGACAAGTCTGGATATAATAATATAAAGAAGACACATGTAATTGCCTTCAAGTATTTGTACGACAGGCATAGTGATAATGGAGATTTATTTACCTTGTTGCTTTAGAGCAGTCTCTTGGAACAAAGTTCAAGAAGTCAATCTCGAAGCTTGTTAAAATACATTTTCTCCTGGTCCTTGGGAATTTGCTTTTAAACATTCGGAGTGAATCTTAGGCATCACCAATGCCCTAAAGGATACAATAGAGCTAACATGAATAGAGAAATTACCAAAATGAATATTCTGGATATGTGTCTAAGTGAGCTGTCCAAAAATAGAAGCTGCTTAGCAAAGTCTGCGTGTGCTGACATTAGGAATGCACTTAAGTATTTTCTCACCCTTTTCCCTCTGATCTTTGTAACTTCTATTCATTTGTTATTCTAGTGCTGATTTCTACAATGCCTACTATGTTAAAAACCAAAATTTCAGAATGAGATTTTTTTGTTTGGAGTTTAAATGGGCAAAATGAGACTCCAAATGTCTTGTTATATAGGATAAACATACAAAATAAAATAGAACAGGAATAAAGTTAGTTGTTGGAGTATAAACACTCATGTGAAGTAAATGTTCCCTTTTCTACTGCCGTACTAACCTGACCGTACTTGAACTTAGGTGAAATAAATGCTCCCCGTTTTCTGAGGAAATGTATGGTTTCTGGCAGATTCTTATATTGAGTTGGGACCATTTCAATTTTAACACTTAGATCCTGATCACCTGGGTAGGCTGCGAAACTTCTTTTATCTTTGTGTTAGTGTAATTTCTCAGGAGTAGCATGACAACATCACCTGATATGCAGAGCGTTGGCAAAAGAAGATTAGGAAAGAGAAAGTAGGCATGCATTGGGCATGCGTGTATGTCTTAACAAAATAAATGCCAGGTAGTTGCCTTTCTTGTTTTCCATCCCTGCCCAGATTTGAGATTTTTTTAAAAAAATATGCTGACTTTGGTAATGTAGATTTATATACATGACTATACTGAAATTTAAAAAGTTTTTTTACTCTTTGGCAAGTATAGATTGCATTTACTGTTGAAAAGAACTTTCGATGTGCTTGTGTCTTACGTATATTTATATAGACAATATAATGAAATAATATCAGCAATACACTAAAAGTGTTTTTTCTTCTCTGAAAATATTTTTAGTTCTGAGCTATCTGAAGATGAAGAGTCCCAAGGCCTTCCAACCATGGCACGTAGAAATAATGATGATATTTCAGAATTGGAAGACCTTTCAGAATTGGAAGATCTTAAAGATGCTAAACTTCAGACTTTGAAGGAACTTTTTCCACAAAGAAGTGACAGTGATTTACTTAAGGTTATACTCTTTTACAATAATTGGTTGTTGTAGCTGTAATGGTGATAAAATCTCTCCTCTATCAAGTGGTATAATTAGTGGTGGATAGTCATTTTTCTAAAATTATCCTATGTTTGAAGATTATTATTTTATGTAATAATAAAGGTAAATGCCAGAAATTTACTTGTTGAGCGTCTTAACTCATTGATGGGTGAGATTATTCAGCTGTAAATAATAATTTAAACCTTAATAGCCCACATAGATTGTGAGTTGTTTGGTGCTTGAGTGGCTCTAAAATGGGGAACCTCCCCATAGTCTGGACACCACCCCCCTCATTCCCCAACTCCCACCCCATGTCAAGGGTTACTGTTGTCATTTAGTGCCCTGGAGCCAGTGAACACCCTGCACTTCTGAGGACAGTCCTGCATAACAAAGGACTGTCTTGCTAATAGCATCCTTACTGAGAAATATTGATTTATAGTAACTGCAGAAAGAAACAAAGTAAGTGGCTGTAGTTGGACTGTAAAATTTGATCTATGATGAGTATGTCTTATTGTAAGAGCAAATAAAAATTGAGCATTCAGTTAAGTTTTATATAGAGAATAAATCTCTGAGGATTAGTGAATAGTTTAGTCCTAGTTCTGCCGCTTATTAGTTGAGTAAACCATTTAATTGCAGACGCTTAGTTTTTTCATCTTTGTATCATCACCACCGCCACCAGTTCTGCCCACAACTTTGAGACTAAGGGGTTACCATATCTGTGAGTTAGGCAGGTAACTTGGAAGTGGTGGACAAATATTATAGAGTACAGGATCTTTCTAAAAGGGGTAGCTGCTACCTAGCTCCAGCAGGTTATGGCCAGGGGAGCTGTCAGTAATAGCCCATTGTTACTGGATATTTAGATTTTTCAAGTAGTCTAAAGGCTGGATTTTTATTTAGTGTTGGTCACCAATTTTAACAACTTCGTTGAATTCATATGCATAAAGATAACCCATTCAGTGTTCAATTTAGTGAGATTCAAGAAGTTGTGAAATATAAGCTTAGTCCGGGCTTGATAAGAATATGCTTTGGCTATTTGGAAAATAAAGAGGGGCTTACAGAATATCTCAGGATCCAAGATTAGGAAAAACTAGTTTGGAAGAGAGCACTCTCATCATTGATTTGAGACTATTTGATTTAATACAAAAATAGCTTATTGTTAAAAAGTAAGATCTTTTTAAAACAAGTAACTCATTTGAAATGTGATAATATAACAAGAAAAATACGGGATTTTAGTTTCTTCTGAAATGTAAAATTACTGAACAGTATAAAAATAGTATGTATATGTTCTTGAAAAAATTCAGGCAATTCAGAAATAGAATAAAAATCAAAAGCCTTTCATCCTGTTCATCTTAAGAAGTATTAGATTTAAAAAAGAGAGAATTGTGCTTTTTCCCCCAGAAATAATGGAATGTAAATAAGCATCTGCCAGGCTCCTGTCTCTCTCTCTCTCTCTCTCTCTCGCTCTCTCGCTCTCTCGCTCTCACACAGTGTCTAGACACATAATTAGGAAGTTTTTAAGGCTTTGGTGTAAAGCCTTGTAATTAAAATAACACTGGAATATACTATATATAGGTGATTATGCTTTAATTTTCCTTTATAGTGATAAGTAAATCTGATATATTTTGAAATACGCTTAGATAAGTTCATACTTTTACAATAAACCAGATTTTCTGAAAAGCTGTCATAGGATGTAATGAACTTTAACTATGGTAGACACACTTTCCCACCTTGTATATATTTAGTGTATGTCTTCTTGAATCTATCAGTAACTGAAATAACTTTTAAAGTGTTATTTTTAAAGCATTAATCTTTTCTCCCTGTTAGTTGATTGAATCAACAAGCACTATGGACGGAGCAATTGCCGCTGCCTTGCTGATGTTTGGTGATGCAGGTATGCCTAACTTAGTTTTAAGCCATGTTGATGTATTCTCATTAATAATGTTCTACAATTTACCAAGCATCTTTATGAATCTTACAAGAACCTACTAGGTATTAATAGCTTCAGTTTTTTTAGATAAAGAAATTGAAGCTTAAGAAGGCTAAGTAACTTGCCTGAGCTATTTGGGAATCAAATTTCTAGGTTGATATTTACCCCTGCCTGCAAAAAAAGGGAAGAATTTTCTCACTGATAATTTTGCTTCTTTTCTACAGATCAAATTTGGTAACAGTGACGTTTCAGAAGGTGTATTTTCTTTCTTTCTTAAGTATGCTAGTATGCTTTCTTCTATTTATTTTTTTTCCATCCCTGTGATTTCCTGAAGATTAAATATTCTTCCTAATTGCATTGTGGTTTTATTTACAGGTCTACAAATCTGAGTCAGTAGGAACATAATGTCTTGTGGAAAATCTTGGATAATCAGCATTCCTTGATTTAATAAATATTTAAGCTATGTTTCAGTCTTGATATATAAAATAAAGGCATTTGAAGGAGCTTCCAATAGAAAATCATCTCCATTTTTTTAGTAAATGCTATCTCAATTTTTTTAAATTGGCACATACCAAAAAAAATAACAAGTAAAAATCATCTATAATCCTACTACTAAAAAAGTATTTAATGAAAGCATACTCACACTCTGTTAACCTCTCATAAATTTGCTTTGTGTCATTCTCAACTTTTCACTTTGTTTATGTATACCAGGATACAACACATACGTATGTTAGGTTACAAAATGTAAAATATTGGCTTGCATTTTTGAAAAAATCATTTAATGATTTATCATGGTTAGCTCGTCAGTATAATAAAATTTATCTCATTTTAAAAAATGACTATCACATTCCCCTGTGACTACCCATAGGATTAATTTATTAACTATCTAATTAGCATTTATGTTTTCATTATTTCATTATAATGCAAAATTAAATATTCTTATACATAAACCTTTGTTATTTCTATAGGGTAAATTTCAAACTATGTACTAAATCAAAGGATTTGCATGTTTTAAATTTTAATATGTACTTCCATGTTATTTTTGTTAAAGGTTGTGCCAGTTTATTGAGTGAATGCCCATTTTCCTAAGTGGATTTTTCTACTTTTTAAATTTTTCTGAAACTTAATGTAATGTGTTCCCATGGCTTTGTCATCCCTCTTCAATAATTATCTACGTCATTTTTCTCCCACTCACTGGAGTGGATTGAGTGGATTTTAAACATGATTTTATTTCATCCATGTGAAATATTTTAAATCTTTAATTTCTTCCAGTTTGTGCAAGGGGACAGTATTGTGTGCGTGCTGTCTACACAGAATGTCAAGATTCTTTTTTGTCTTACACTTAACTAGCTGTGGGATCTGGGGCAGTGTTGCTTAACTGTTCTGTGTCTCTGTTTCCTTAGCAGTAAAATAGTGCCAAACTTACAGGTTGTTGTGAAGAAAAACTGATAAAGTTAATGTACGTGTCTTACTGTGGTGCCTGGTACTTGGTACATAGTAAATGTTAGCTATCTGTTCATAAGGGCCATCTGATGATAGAAAATGTTATGAGAGAAGGTTGACCGTGTCTTCTTCATTACTGCATTCCTAGGGCTTATTGTAAAAGCTCCTGAAGAATGATAGGCTCAATGAACATTTGTTGGGTTGCCAAATAGCTTGGGAAATTTTACGTATTCTTTCTTGCTCTCATAATATCTCAATATTCCATAATCTTTACATTGAAAATTGGTTGTAGAATAACGTTGCTTCATGTAATGTCTAATCTTTTTTTTCCCTTGAGCAATTCATGTTACTCAGCTTACTCATTAATGTAACAAATGTATTATTCTCCTCCTAGTAGGTAGCAGATGCTGTTTTAGGTACTGAGGTTACGTAAGGAAACAGTGGAGTTTACAATTTCCATTAAATTGAAACTTCAGCCGAGTTTTTTTTTTTTTCTTCTCATTCATTCTAGCACTGTGCTTCATATTATTTCATTTTTTAAAAATGTTAAGTGGCAAATTACAAGGGAATAAGACATCCGTGTTTTCTTGTTTTTGTAAGTAAACTTCTGTGCTGCATCTTGGAATGACAGGACAGTCATATCAGACATCTATCTTTTGTATAGTACGTTTTGAGGTAATGTATAGAATGACAGCTTTGTCTAACCTTGAGGATAAGATGAATTTTCAATATACAGTGTCATTAAGATAAGAAACTATTTTTGACATCTTAGGACAATTTTTAACAAAAGGCGTTCATATATACCTGTGAGTGATCTTGAATAGGTCACAAATTATGGCATTGCACATTGGTTTTAACACAAATTGTAGTCTCTTATAGATAGTATCACCCATCATATTAAACAATAGGGTATTTTTATGCAGTACGTTTTGAAAGTTTTCATTTATGAATACTAAATTACAAAAATCTAAAGTTTTTGCCTTACTTTAGAGGTTAAAAGTATGAATTTATTGATGTTGTCGGGAGTAGCCTATTGTTTCCTTTTTTTAGGATGTCTAGGTGATATGACAAAATTATCTAGTTTGAAGTTTTTTTCCAAACATCAAATATTACTAAAAGTGCTCACTTACCCCAAACAAATATATCAGTGATGGCGAAGTGGTTGCCCCCTTTTGAGAGTAGATGCTAGAAATTAGTTGGTATGTGCAAAATGCCCATTTATGTTAAGAAATGAATAAGGAAAAGTCATTTACATGTTTGTACCAACACGATTACTATACTTTAAAATGTTAATGGTATTCAGTTTTATTTCGTAATAGCCATGTTATGAAATTTTTAAGCTGACAACTTAAAAGCTGTCATGTATGTATTTGAGTATTGTATTTCTAGAAATTTTATTTCTAACTGCATATTAGGGTTCTGATACAACTAATGCTTAAATCTTAAACTTTTGTAGCTTTAGCAAATATTTTCACATTAGAACAGCAGTTATATCTTGAGGAATTTGCTCTCTAAAAGTGAAAGTATTTAAGAAATAGATAAATGTGTACAAAATATATACGAAGTATAAATAAATAGCATGGCTCCTAAGATCATGTTGGTAGCCTGAGTTTGTTTTTCTTTCAGTCATGACAGAATATGCAGATTTCCTGTTACTGCTATGGTCTGTGTTATACTCTTTTGTTTTTAGGTTAAAAGCATTCAATGCTTAAGCTCTCTATATCACAGTTCCTCTTCATTTGTAAAATAAAAATGTTACCTACTTTTAAGTTTGTTGTGAAAGTAAATGAAACGATAGTTTACAGACATAATAGACACTCAAAAATTATTGGTGTCTTTAAATGGTATTCAGATAACTGTCACTTGATAGAGCTTAACTTTTTTTCACTGCTGAGCACTCAGCCACTTGGGAGAACCCCTATTACTCTGTAGAATTACTTGTCAATTTAGTGATGCATATTTTTAGCATTAAATAATAATATGGTTTACAAATACGGTGTTACAATGATTTCTACTTTTGACAGACTGCAAAGAGTGTTCACTTTTTCTTTGATTCCGTCATAATTTAGAAGAAGGAACATCGGGCCTTATGTCAAGGGAACTGTCTAGTATTCATTATAATACTTTTTTGCCTTTGTTTAACATTAAATTGATTCTTAGTATTTCTGTTCAAAGTTTGAGTGTGCTGCTTTGCTTTAAAAGGTGGTGGGCCCCGGAAAAGAAAATTATCTTCTTCTTCAGAGCCATATGAGGAAGATGAATTTAATGATGATCAATCTATGAAAAAGACAAGACTGGACCATGTAAGTTACATTTGAATTGCATTATCAAAATTGGTCACTTAAGCGCAGGATATGTTTGTAGATATCAAAGCTGAAAATCCACATAAATGAATTCTTTTCTTTCACAACTAAGTCTGGCAAATTATGTTTGCATTTAATTTGTGACCGTTTCTGCTTTCTTTTAAATAATAACTTATCCAATATTATGGCTGCTTAAGCACAGAATATTTTGAGTCTGTAGATATCAAATCTGAAAAATTTACCTAAATGAATAACTCTTTCTTTTCTTTTACAACTAAGCTAGGGAATTTATGTTTGCATTTAATTTTTGACTGTGTTTGCTCTCTTTTTAATTTATCCAGTATTAATTACTTATCTTTGACTTATAAATTAATGTTTTTTGGGTTTGAGCGGGTTATTTTGTTTGTTTGTTTGTCTGTTTGTTTGTTTTGAGACAGGGTCTCAGTCTGTCTCCCAGGCTAGAGTGCAGTGGCATCATCACAGCTCACTGCAACCTCTAACTCCTGGGCTCATCCTCCCACCTTAGCCCCCCAAGTAGCTAGGACTACAGGTGTGCACTACCATGCTTGGCTAATTTTTCTATTTTTTGAGACAGGGTTTTGCTCTGTTGCTCAGGCTATAGTGCAGTGGCATCATCATAGCTCACTGCACCCTCAAACTCCTGGGCTCAAGCGATGATCCTCCTGCCGAGTAGCTGCGACTACAGGCGAGCACCACTATGCCCAGCTAATTTTTCTATTTTTAGTAGAGATGGGGTCTCGCTCTTGCTCAGGCTGGTCTCAAACTCCTGAGTTCAAGTGATCCTCTCACCTGGGCCTCCCAGAGTGTTAGGATTACAGGTATGAGCCACTGCACCCAGCCTGGGTATTTTATATAAATGGAATCGTATAATATGTGACCTTTTATGCCTAGCCTCTTTTATTTAGCATAGTGTTTTCAAGATTCATTCACAATGTAGCATGTATCAGTACTTCATTCTTTTTATGGCTGAATAATATTCCATTTTATGTATATGCCACAATTTGTCTATTTGTTTATTGATAGACATTTGATATGTTAAAAAATGAACTACTAAAATTTAGGAAATGTGTAGTAGAAAAACACTGATCTAGAGTTAGACAACTGTTTTTATTCCCACCTCAGCTGGTTATTTTCCATCTGTGACCTTTAAAACGCTGTTCTTAGAGTTTCAGTGTCCTCAGCTGTAAAGTGAAAATGGCAGTATAAATTTCTGAGAGTTTTGAAATGCTTTCTCCAAATATTAGTGTTTTATTATTCCCCTGCTCAAAATCCTGTTGCTTCTGAAAAAAGACTAACCCTAGGCCCTTTGCAATATTAGCTGTGGTTTAATTCTTCAACCTCTGTGTTCTCTGTGCCCACGTGGACCCCTTAACTGTTATAAAACACATGCAATTTTCTTCTTCCTATTGCAGATATCCATAGTATTTTATTGATCTCTGTGTTAGGGAACTTCATCTTATTCCTGTGTGCTGGAGAGGTGTCACTCATGATTTAGTTATTTCTACTTTAGACATTGAAAGAAAAAAATAGCAGTTCACTTGTTGGATAATAAAGGAAGTGGAATAGAAAGCAGAAGACTGTTTTTCTCTGTCTTATTTATATGGCATGTGGTACAGTTTTAATCAGAGTAGATAAATGCTTTTTGATTGACTAGAATGCAAGATTTTTCCTATCCATGGACATAAGGAATCTTTTCTTTTTGCCTAAATGTAGAATTTAACCAGTTTCTTCAAGTAGAAAGCTTAGACTGTGTATATGTGTGGCCACGGTTTCCAGATTAATCTGTTCAGTTTATATCTTAAATATTATATAGTTTCACTTAAGTTCCTTTTGTCATTGTGTCATTTTTATGCTGTGACTGAGCAGTTAATATTTTAAGCCATTCTGTGAATCAAGACTGAAATAAAAGTAAACTTCCCTCTCAGAATTTGAAATTTATAGGTAGGTAGATAATTGTGAGCATAGATGAGATATTTGTGTCAGTTTTTTTAATTAGCCATTATCTTGGTGAAGACTTTAATATACACGAATTAAATATTGAGTTAATTTGAGGGACATTCTAGTTTTTTTTAGCAGATTTATCTCATTTTAAACACCATGTGAATAAACTTTGAATTATTGGATATGTAATCAATCTTTCAGTGATCTTAAGTCAGCAATATTTTTTATCCTTAAGGACATAAATTTTTTGGCTGGACGAGGTAGCTCACACCTGCAGTCCTAGCACTCTGGGAGGCCGAGGCAGGAGGATTGCTTGAGGTCAGGAGTTCAACACCAGCCTGAGCAAGAGTGAGATCCCATCTCTACTAAAAGTAGAAAAAATTAGCCAGGCATGGTGGCGCATGCCTGTAGTCCCAGCTACTCCGGAGGCTGAGGCAGGAGGATTGCTTGAGCCCAGGAGTTTGAGGTTGCTGTGAGCTAAACTGGCACCTAGCCTGGGCGACAGAGCAAGACTCTGTCTCAAAAAAAATAAATAAAAAGGCATAAATTTTTCAGTGTTGACATGAACAAAAAGAAACATTTTGGATTCTGCTGATCAATTGTGATAATTTTCAAATCAAGTCAAAACACAGATGTCATTGCCTTAAGATCATTGTTATTGATGATCTCTTAAATTGGTTCTTTTTTTTTTTTCGTTAGGGAGAAGAATCAAATGAGTCTGAAGAATCTAGCAGTAATTGGGAAAAGCAAGAAAGTATTGTATTGAAATTGCAAAAGGAATTTCCCAATTTTGATAAACAGGTGAGTAGTTGTGTATGGAAATTTCATTGGTATATGCTAAATGTTTGTATTACAAAATAGTGTTTGGGTTCAACCATGTAAAAGTATAGGGTAAGTTTTGCATTTTTCTAATCAAATGTTCTCCTTTTATCAATGTTGTAAAGTATTTTTGTATTGCATGTTAATTCTTTACATTGTTTATTTACCTTGTCTACTAATTCTAGTATCAGTGTTAGAATCATAACAAACATAACCATAATATAAATTGTGAGTTCATTTATAAAATGTAAATTAGAAAGCCACCTGTAACCCTGCCCTCTATCAAGTAATTGGTTAATTTTTTTTCATGTTCTTATCCTTGAAATTGTTATAAGAATTTTAAAGTGTAATACTGTATGTCAATGTCTTGATACTTCATAAGCTTTGTTCTACTTCCCAGGTAGTAAGAATACTTTCAGAGTCATTAAAGACCCATGCCGAGCATGCCAGTGCTAAAAGAGCATCTGTTTAATCCTGTGATCGTATATAGAATCTCATTATTTGTTTAACATTTAGAATACATTTATACTTCTATTGATTTACTGCAGTATATGTTCAGATAGTACATCTGCTGAATTCTGATGAGCTGAATGCAAAATCTTGTTGCCATACTGGTTCTTTATGTATGTTGAAACTACATGTTTTAAAGTCGGCAGTTTTTAAAAGCCTAATTGGATGTTGAAATTTCATTTTTAATTGACCAAGCATTTCTTGATCCTCGGGGTCTAGAGCCCTTCATAGGGAGAGTTAGGAATGCTGAAAAATTCAAGCTTCCTTCCCTTTGAAGACTATTGTGTATTTGCAGAGGTGAAATTATACAGAAAGCATTTGTAAAGCAACATCAAAAGAAGTGTAAAATAATCAGATATGACTATTCTGTGTTTTCAGGTGATTAACTCATTTTTAAGAGAGCATAACAGTTTTATTTTCTACAAATTGCTAATTTGAGATTTTAAAAAAAAGATCAATGACTTATTTCTAGGAACTAAGAGATGTACTCAAGGAACATGAATGGATGTATACAGAAGCTTTAGAATCTCTAAAAGTGTTTGCAGAAGACCAAGGTAATTATTTATTCTGTGTCATAGAAAATACATGCTTTCCTTGATATTCTGTATTTTAGTATATAAAAAAATAGTAAATCTCAATCAATGGAGGTTTAAGGAAAAAAAAAAGTAAACCTATTAGCTGTTAATCAGAGGATGTTAGAAGTAATGTTGTAAAAAAAATTTTTAATGACCAATTGCTAAGTGTTTTGCATTGTTCTTTATGATAGCGTAAAACAAAATGATAAATAAGTATCTTTTTCTATTTGGCCAATCTTTCTTCTTGATAATTAAGGCTACTCTTTTTTGAGACAGGATCTCCTTTGTCAACCGGGCTGGAGTGCAGTATACAATCATAGCTCACTGTAACCTCAAACTTCTGGGCTCAAGCGATCCTCCTGCCTCAGCTTCCCAAGTAGCTAAGACTACAGGACACCCAGCTAATTTTTTTTGTTTTTGTTTTTGTTTTAGAGATGGAGTCTCGCTGTGTTGCCAAGGCTAGTCTCGAACTCCTGGCTTCAAGCGATCTTTCTGCCTCTGCCTCCCAAAGTGCTGGGATTATAGGTGTGAGCCACCACACTCAGCCAGTTAAGGCTACTTTTAAACTGCCATTTTTTATTGAATGTAAAAGAAACTTTTACATTTTAACGACTCTCAGGATGGATCTTGTGATTGGTGTTATCTTATAATCACTGTAATGTAGATGTTTTAGCCTGCACTGTTATGAATATCAAAAGCACTAGCATCAAAGACTTAAGGGTATCATAGGCATGGAAGGAACTTTCAGAACCCATTATGGGACACTCTTAACTCTAGGAACCAAGTGGTAGAGGAGAGGTGGTGAGGCAGAGTTGAATTACATGTTTGGTAACATACCTAACCAAGAATCAAGTAAACTAGCTCTTCATAATTGCAAAGCCAACTATAAAAGCCCAGCACAGTGGCATAAGGGTGTTTTTAGGGTTTTTTTAAAATGCATTTTTAATGAATTCTTTTAAGAAATGCTATACTACCAGTACTCTTGGTGGCATAGAGAATAATATTTTGTGGAAAGAAGGAAGCCACCAATTCAGAGTCAAAAAAAATGAGATCAGAAGAGCCAGCTTATGAATGTGAAAAAATTTGAGGAATACCTTATCCAATTTATTTTGCTTCTTTTTTTTACATATGCACAAGAATGAATGCCTGATAATCTGTAAGTCTGAAAGCTCTTTGAATAAGTAAAAAAGTAAACACTTTAAATAAAATATTGTATTAGAGATTAATTGGTGCATATTTTCTTACTGGTACATAATAAAAATAACTGTACCTTCATTCACAGACATCTTAGGATTCCATGAAATATGATAGTGATATAGTAGTGGTGCTTTTTCATAATATTATATTTGAATAATTTTTTAAGTAATGGTGAACTGAGAATAATGGAGATAGTGATGGAAAATATAATTATATGGATAGTTGAAACATAAACACTTTTATTAGTAAGTTTCATAGTAGCATGAGCATTGTTTTGCTCTCTCCATTAGTGTTGGCATAGCAGGTGGGGCCGCTCAGTAGCATCTGGGACATCTTAGGGATATGCAGGTGCCGTTTATGTTCTCAGGACCTTTAATAGAAAAATGGAAATTTATATTTAATTTATTTTAAAAAACAAGGTATCACTTGCTTTTGAAACTAGTTATTTTACCTTGTATAACTTCAAATTCTAAGTGTTATCAAGATTTGACAATAAATTACAGTTGAATTCTTCTGTATTCAAAAAGAACAATAGACATTTAAGTATTTTTTATTTGAAGTCTTACATCTTTATATTTAATTTATATATTTTTAATTTAGCCACTGATTTTGTCTTTCTTTGTACACAGATACGCAATATGCATCACAAAGTGAAGTCCCTAATGGAAAGGAGGTTTCTTCAAGGAGTCAAAATGATCCTAAAAATGCAGCTAAAACAAAACTAAAACAGAAATTTTCCATGAAACCACAAAATGGTTTTAACAAGAAACGTAAAAAAAATTTATTTAACCCAAAGAGAGTCATCGAAGACTCTGAGTATGATTCAGGTTCCGATGCCGGTAGCTCGCTAGATGAGGACTATAGCAGTGGGGAAGAAGTGATGGAGGATGGCTATAAAGGTAAAATTCTTCACTTCCTTCAAGATGCTTCAATTGGTGAACTTACTTTGATTCCTCAGTGTTCTCAGAAAAAGGCTCAGAAGATAACAGAACTCCGGCCCTTTAATTGTTGGGAAGCTCTGGTAAGGCTGCATTCTTTTTTCTCCCCCTGTGTATATGTGTGTGTGTGTGTGTGTGTGTGTGTGTGTGTGTGTTTAATTCACAGTACCGGTTATAGTCAAGTTGTCTTCAGCCCAGGGAAGCATAGATGGGTGGCCTTATCCTGTGTAGAGTCAAACATTACTCTCATTGTAAGCCAATAGTATTTCAAATAGTGTCATATGACCTAATTTTGAATGAATTAAGGGGTGATTTTCCTGAAAAAACCCAAGCTGATTGGCTGGGAATACTGTCACTCATTCTTTTGCACAGAAACTTGGTTCATTTCACTGCAGAAGAAGAAATTAGAGCTTACATTTAGGAAGGAGTTGTTTGCTAGCCTGTTCTGATCTGTTACTGCTGAGACACCATGCAGAAAGCAAGAACGTGGCAGAAATTTTACTACAACCACTTGAAGAGCAATAGCAACGTCCAGGGGAGCTCCATGGTTCAAAATGCCAGCCTAAGTGTTTTATGCTTCACCACAAAAGAAGCAATTGTTTATTTTCTTTTTTTCTTCTAAAAGTGACAGCTCAATCTCTAACATGTTTTTCTTGGTTAAACAACGCGGCCATTTTATGGAGTGTAGCAGGCTGCAGCGTTTTTAATTGGAAAGATAGAAAAGTTTCTGGAAGCCTAGAATTCAAGCGTTAGGTGAAGGGAAAGCATAAGCACTGGTAAGTACACTTTGCATGATCGTTTTCTGGAATTTGATTTTCTGTAAACCAGTCTTATCCAAAATGACTGCGTTTTGAGTTTTATAAATGTCAAGTCATCAAATCTTATTCATAGAGAGGATATAAGAACTCTTTTATATTTTCCTTTGACTCTTGTGGGAATGTGAGCTTTTAAAGCATGAATTGTATATAGGCCCTGCTGCAATATGGATGATTTTTTACAGCTTAAGAAGATGAAGTGACTCTTGATGCTTTATAAAACTTTTTAGGAAGTTTTATTCCCTAAATTAGGAAACAGAGTTGCTTTGGTGATTAATTATATACTTTTGACAAATCTAAATGAACGTAAGTGCCCTTGGTGAGTGTCTTGAACTCACCCTGAACAATGGTTGTGAAAAGCAATTTTTAAAAATTAAAATATTTGAAAAATACAGAAGCAACATTACTAGTATTTCGTAGCTTTAAAAAAAAAAATAAAACTATTCGTTTTGCCTGAAGCCTTTGCTTTTCCAGAGAACATCTGTCAAAGCAGGCCCTTTCAAAACTTGTTTGGCTTTGCGTGAGTGATTTATTTGTTAAAGTATTTGCTGAAGGGCTTTCTTGTTCTTCTTTTCTTCCTTTTCTTCTTTCTTTTAATCTTTAATGGTCTCCTATGTTATTGTAGAGTTGGGTTGCTCAGGCTTGTTGGGATTCTAATTTATTTAATAAGGAATGCAATTATCTGCACTAGTTTGTTTAGTCACTGTAACTACTTGCCCAAATATCTTACAGTAAAAGTAAATTATACAGTTTTACCAGAGATATATGTGCCAGATGTTTTTAAAAAGACTCAGCAACTTAACATGTAGAAAACCTGTTTCTCCTAATTAATCGGCGTAGTTTAAATTAGTCTTGACATGACTTTAGAGATTGTGCATTACTTATTTAAACCTCTTAACATCTTGCCCCTTTCTAAAAGTTGAACATAAAGACTATATTGTTTGTTCTAACCATCCATCCAAATACTGAGGATTTTATGTAACACTTAAAAAAGCACCTTAAAAGTAAAGTGCATTCTACTTGAGTCCAGTGAATACAGTGATTTGCTGTGCTGAGCAAAACCGGGAAAGGAGTTTTTGCAAATTAATAGCTGAAATTAGCAAGTAAATATATATAAGCTTTAAATTTTAATTTGCTTAGAACTTTTAGCTTCTCCTTTAAAAAAAATTTAAAGTTTTGAGTATGACTGGTTTATAGAGCAATATAGTATCTTAATAAAATCATCAAAGGTAAAGTCAATATTATGCACGTTTTGATTAAAAACTATATGATTAGCTCCTTCCCTATTAATCGGTGAGGTTTGATAATGTACCTCTAAACAACTTCAAAAAGAAACAAGTGGGAAAAAAAACACATTTTTGTTTTGGTAGCTGCTGCAGTTAGAAATTTCTGTGGGAATTAGTTGAAGTTTTAATCATGCCACTCAGTAATACTTCAGTGAAAAAGGTGTTATATATTAAGAACAGCCTGAAACTATCTAGTCAATTCTTTAAAATTATTGTTGAAGCTTTTTCAATCTTAAGACTTGGGGAATATCACAGAACTGTAAAATTCATAAATATTTCATCAAACAATGCTTACTGAGTCCATGAATCAAGTATATACATTCATTTTGTGATTTTTGTTAAAAATGAAGTTTCTTTATCATTAGTAATTATTCAATGATTAAATGTAATCAGTATTTTATTGTCTTTTTATAAAAGTAATTTGAATATAAAAATTACATTAGCAGTGCCTTTTAAAACAAAATTCGAAGTTATAGATCATTGAGTTTTTTCCAAAGTATTAGACATACAATGTAATATAAGTATAATATTGGATATATAAAATTAAATATAAAATCCTTGCATAATATCAGTCTGTACTCTAATCACAATAATTTTAATTCTGAAGATTACGCACTTTTTGTTATTATGACTTTTTTGTCAGGGAATTATACTTTTTTTAAAACTAAAAAGATTTCAGAAATTCTAGTCACACTCATTTACATGAGGAAAATTTGGTTATTTCAAAATAAGTACATTACCTGAGAGAGTATTTATATTTGCAGCATTATACTCATTTTTTTTCTTTTAGTCAAAATTTAAACATTGTTTTTTAGATTTTCTTCATTTTTCTATTTTACCTACAGTTTTTCTGCATGTTAGCAGTAGGTGCTCGTTGTAAGAAAACCACATTATTAAATCAAGTAGATTTTGGAAATGTAGTAAGCCAACAATGTCATTAGTTTAAAAACCTATACTGTTAATGTGGTGAAATTGAAATTTTTATTGCCAAATGTCACACATTTGATGGCATCAGTTCATCAACCACTTACTGAATTTTTGTCTACCCTTATGCAAAGTAAAGGATACTATTATGTCTGTGATAACTCTTACTATGTTGCATCTGTATACATTAATCAGAAGAGTAATGTATTTATACTGACCAGTGCAGCATTCATTCATCAATAACTCAATTCATGAATAGCTTAACCTGGAAACCTCTCCTTTATGCATCTACTTCGTTCACATTTAAATCAGTGTAGGTGCAGTTTTCCTTGACTCTTAACCAAGCATCCCAGGTTTAGTCCATGTAAACACTGTTCTTCATGGTGCTTTCATCTACTAGACCACAGATTCTCTTTTTTGCTTTGTTTTCCCAGTCATTTATGTAAAATATCTGTCTGAATTTGTCACTTGAAGCGTTGTAATTCGTGTTTCTGCCTTCCAGATTGGATGGCTTCAGTAAATTTCTTTGTAAGATTACTTTATTCAGGCTTCGTTTTAATTTGTATAAGTTTGATAAACTTTTATTTAAAAAATCGTAAATGTATTCTGAGTACTTTATAGGCTACCGCCAGGTATGTACAATAACAAATAAGATTAAAACTGTCCTGAGGGACTGTTACTTGTTAAATGGGGATTCAATAATTTGAGAATTAAATCTACTTTTAAACAATTTTCAAGAATATTTGTACAGTAAGAGTGACACACCGTGGCAAGAGAGGGGTACTTCAGCTGCTGACTCTGTTTTTGAAAGAGCTATACTTTGAAAAAGTCCATAGAGCTATACTTGAGTTTTTAATGGCAAAGATAATGATCAGGACCATATGGATGGTTTTCCCATGTAAATTATCCAGCAAATAGTAATTACATTTTTAACTTTTCTTTCCCCTGAAAAATAGCTTTATATTTTTTTGAAAATGATTTGTTTTGTCTAAAATTGAAACAGTACATGCAGGAACAAAGAAGAAAGTAAAGTTTACCCCAAATTCTATCAAAGATAGCCACCATCTAAGATGTTTTGAGCATCGTCTATTTATGTAAACATTTGTATATTTCATACTATATAAACAGGATCAAATTTTCTATCCTTACTGATAATTTTAGATTTGCTAACAGATCCTCCATTTACAGGGTACTTAAATCCTTTTTTGGTGAAGTTAAGTAACCTAAATGATTATTAAATGCTTTTTGTGTTCAGAAAACAGTAACATGGGGGCAGTAGAGTGTTCTTGCACCTTTCCTGAAGTGCCAACCCCCCTGTCCCTTCATCTCCCCAACTTAATGAAGCTATTATAGAAGTACTGGGTTTCTGTTACCTTTTTTTTTTTTTTTTTTTCCTTAAAGAGACAGAGGTTCCCCAGGCTGTAGTGCCGTGGCACCATTACAGCTCACTGTACGCTTGAACTCCTGGGCTCAAGTCATCTCCTGCCTCAGCCTCCCATAGCCAGAGCTACGGGCGTGCACCACCATGCCCAGCTCATTTTTGTTTGTTTTGTTTTAAGGTGAGATCTTGCTCTGCTGCCCAGGCTGGTCTCATGAACTCCTGGCCTCTAGCGATCCTCCTCCCTGACCTCCCAAAGTGCTGGGATTCCCGGCATTAGCCACTACGTCTGGCCTTTATGTATTTTCCATTACTTCCACTCTTCACCAGTTGCCTAAATTTCCCCCCTCAGATTTTAGACACCTTGGTTATTCTAACAGTTTCATCATCTTGAGGACATTCCTTCAGCAATGTCACCACCTGCTCCAGTTTGGTCTGGTTGTACTGTAGACCAGCTGATCAATTGTGTGGCCTTAGGATCTCATTTTCCTGGCAATCAGGTGAATCCCTTTGTACAGGTACAAATTACAGTGAAAAGAACATGGACTTTTTCTCTTATCCGGCTGTGTGACCTCGGAAATTGAACCTTAGTATTCATCTAGAGTCAGCAGACTAATACTGCAATTGTTATGAGGATTTAATGAATTACTGAATAAAAAGCATCTAGTAATTCCTAGCACATAAGCAGCACACAGTATATATTGTTTCTTATTTCCTGGTTAATCTTGTTGGTTTTCTCTCCCGTATAGTCACACACTACAGTAAGCGTGAGATTGGCTTTTTGGCCTATAATTTTTTGGTCCTATTTAAAAATAAAAATATTTTAATTAAAAGTTCTAATAGAACCTCCCTAAAACACTGATTATTATCTATCCTTCTGTTTATGTATAGATCTCTTTTTTTTTTGCCTGAAAAACAAAATGAGGTTGTAATTATCAGTGTTGTCCCTGTGAAAAAATGTAAAGTGGCATGTGAATAACTTAGTACTTACAGTGCTATTTTCTGAAGTGCTAAGTTGTTTTTTGTTTTGGGGGTATTTTAAGATCCTTCTGTGTGTTCATAACGTGGCGTTGGAATAGATTGGATATTTTTTATCTTGCCACGGCATTCTAGGGTAAATATGGAAAATGTATATTGTTATAAACTGCACTTTCATGAAATGATCTTAGTATTTCCTGGAAGTACTGAATTTCTGTTGGTAGAGCTTCTCTCTGAATTTAGAAATACTGTGAACACAGGGATTATTTAGAGTTGTTAATGTGATTGTTGTTGTAACTTGGAAGAATATGCTAAATAAGATGACTTGAATCTTGTGTGGTGTTATCCTAACAGATGGTTTTATTTTAGTTTCCTTTATTCAGTTCTGGATTATGGAATTTCTTTTTATTTTGCCCGAAAAACTTTCAAATAGCTTTTGGGCTTTCTTATCTTTTTCACTGAAAATATGTAAGATACATTTTTTCAGCTATCTATAAGAAAAATTCTAATTCTAATGTAGCTTTTACATATGAAATATTCAGCATCTCCTTTTGAAAAATGAATACAAATCCATTTTGAAAGAAATTCTGTGAGTTTTCATGCAAAACTATTTATATAAATCTTATATTGAAATTGGTTAGAAAGTTTTTATCCAATTATTGCATTGGTTGTAGTTAGCTTTTGATTCATGTAATATCTTTCCAAGTAACAGTCTCAGTATAGGAGTAAAATATCAAGTGATGAATAACTGGAGCTTTAAAAACTTTTGAGGGGCTGTACTTTGATAAATATGGGAAAATATGTTTTAGTAATATTAACCTTAATATAGAATGGAAACAAAAGATCAAGTATGCAGTTATTACAGTTGGCACTCTTTGGTAATAGAGAAAGGTGAATTTAAGATTTTGAAGGGAAAAAACTTGATAGGAGATAGTAACAAATACTTGTTTATGTTTCTCCTATAAGAGAACAGCTACCGGGGTCAGAGTAACAAGTTTGAGATTACACATTTTGGGGGAAAGATATATTTTATTTTTACATAATGAGTTTGAGGTGACAGTAGGATATCAAAGTAAAACACGTGGGAATTCAAATGTGGATACTAAAGAATCAGGTTCTCTTAGCACTTGCTTAAGTTCATTAGAAAAAGTTTTAAATTAGTGAACTCCCCCTCGCCCCCTCACCCCGCAAAGAAAGAAATTGAGTTTGTCTTTCTGTTTACTAGATCTGAACTATTAATTATTTTTCTTTTCATGCTCATAGTTCACAAAGATGTCCAAAACTAATGGCTTATCAGAAGATTTGATATGGAACTGTAAAACACTGATCCAGGAAAGGGATGTAGTTATAAGGCTTATGAACAAATGTGAAGACATTTCAAATAAACTGACCAAACAAGTCACCATGCTCACTGGAAATGGAGGTGGATGGAACATAGAACAGCCGTCCATTCTAAACCAAAGGTAATGGCGTTGAACACACTTACTCATTACTTTATCTCAGTTGTATAAAATACCTGTATTTATTTCTCTGTCGTGCCCAGAAAGTGATACAGCAGCTAATGTTAGAAGAGAATCCCCAAGGTTTTCTATAATGGCACATAAATGGTGTATGAATTGTTCTTCATCGATTCCCCTCTCCACACCCACAATCCAGTGTATCTTATTCTTTCATATCCTTAGAAATTAAAGGGGGGAAAATGCACGATCTTATATAACCGTGTCTTCCTTGTTTGATAACAGATAATTTCTTATATAATCACAGAACCTGAAAAGGTGGTTTTAGCTCCCCCAATACATAAATTTGGTGCTTCAAAAAATGCCAGTTGCTTAATTTCATCATCAGCCTAAAAATTTCTGTCTTAGCCCATTTTCTTTTCAATCATAAATAAAATGAAATGATATCCTGTATCTGTGATGGAAAAGCCCAGATTTTTAAAATCTCCTTTTGGGGTAGAAACACATCAGAAAGGGAAAGGACAGATAACTTTTATTAAATAGATAAGTATTTCCCAAAACTGCTACTTTCAGTGAAATACCTTGTCAGGATCCTTGTAAAAAATAAACACTAAAAATTATCCAACAGCCAGTACATGTTAAAATGGCTTTTTGTAATTGTTAACACCCACCTTTTGCATGGTGTTTGGGGGATTGGGGTGGAGGAAATAGTTTTGAACTTCCTTTAAAAGTTTACTTGTTGATTTTTAAGTAGTTCGGAGACTCAGAACTGTTCAAAATACTTCCTTTTTAAAAAAATATATAAAATTGTTAATACTGTGTTATTATTTGCAGTGGCAAAAACATGGAAACAATTCACATCCCTAAAATCAGCGAATAATTGGAATGAATTCTGGCATATCCTGTACTTTACAATGTTATGCAGCCTTAAAAATGAGTTACACCTGTTCAGAATATTTCTGATAGGTATTTTAATAAGATTAGCAGTAGGATCTCATTAAAATTAATTACCTTGGTGATTTTTATTTCTGATTTTTTTCAGTTAATGATCAAAGCATATTTGCTGATCATTGGTTAATAATTGAAAATCAAGGTGTGGGAAAAAAAAAAAAGAAGAAGATATGGTTACTGGCCTTGATAGTAAGCTACAATGTTTTCTGTGCCCTTCTAGGGTGCTATGGGATGGTGTAGGGAAACGTGATGCAGTTCCCACAAAGAAGCTCTTTTCTGTGTTGCATAGAAAGAACTATATCAGCAAATTCATCTCCTAAAAGTGTAGTTGGAGCTGCTGCTTCTTGTTCTCCAGCATTGGATGTGGGGAGTTCTTCATTCTACAAGACTTACCCAGTTGAGTCCACTTTATCATAATTTGGATTTTTAAAAAAAATCAAATGCTTTATTGCATCACTTAAAAAATTTGTCTCTCAGACCCACATTCACAAAGATCTGTTCCTTGTAAATAGTATGATCAGGTAATCAACTGTCCTTTCCATTAGACTGAGGCTTTTCTTTAATGAAATATTTAATAGGTGACCAAATTTTTTTTTAAAGTGCTCTTTGGGTCTAATCTAGAGTACAACTTCTAAAATCTCTATGGATAGTCTCTTTAGAGTTTGTTTAAATGCACTTTTAGGGGGTGGAATTTGTTGTCTTGGTTTTTGCAAGCAATTTTTACTTGGTGTACTGGCCAGACATTGTGGCTGCTTAGTATGCAGACATTTAAAGTTGTTGCCTTGCCTTGGAAAAGGATTTGTGAGCCCAGAGGACAATATTAAGACTATCCTGATGCATAACCTGTCATGTTTGCATCTTTCTCTTAACTGAACAAGTTCTCTGTAGCAGAGTTTACTTTGAAACAAAATTAACATTACCTGTTTAGTTTTGTATTGCAAATTGATGTGGATTGTAGAAGGAAAATTTGCCTTTTAGAAATATACATTCCAGAATTCCTTTTTAAAAATAAAGTCTTTGCAAGGAAAAATGAAATTTCTGATGTGCACTTAAACCATTACATCCATAATCTTTATTTTAAAATGTCAAAATTCAAATTACCTAAAGTTAAAATGTAATACAAGGAAGGAAAAGGAAAAAAAAAACCCTCAATATTTCTCCTGTTTTATTCTTAGTCATAGATAGATCTAGCTCTAAAGCTTTAGCAATTAATCTAAAAAGTTACCAGCTTTAATCTGTTTTAACCGAAAAGATGTCTCACTTGCTCAAAATACAGTAGATTTAATCATGTGTAGCCTGTCTTTTCTGGGCTAAATCTGCCAACGTTTTTCTGATCTTGTTCATGCTGAACTTGACAGGATGGTTTCCTATCCTGTTTCTAAACAGGGGCCAGGTGACTATTTCACAGTTATGTGAATGCAAATTAATATTGCACGTGTGCTTTGACTAACTCAAAGCACTAGGATGTAAATGTTTTAGTTTGAATACTTCTATTAGTACAAACTAATGTGGTAGTGTTTTCAGCAGCCATGTCACAACTTTGGAACTTAAACTTGTGGTCACTTAGCATCCCTAACCTGTTTTGTTGTAGGTACTGCTTCAAACAAGTCTCTCTACCTCTGTATTTCTGCATTTTAAGCTCAAATTTAGCACATTGTCTATACCCCTGTTGTTTCTATTTCAGGCCTTTCTCACTTTTGAAAATAATTTTGAAACTGGTTTCTCTGACAGGAGATTTAAACACAATTTAGGTTTCACACTGTGAAGAAATCATTGTAACTATCTGGAAGGATTTTGTTTATTTTTCCTAACAAAACAAGTCACTTCCAAATAAGCTGCTGCCTCATTTTCTTTCATGATCTCAGAAAATCTTTAAATCGTTTTTTTCTTTTTTTTTTTTTTGCCTTAGTGGGAGGTAAGAAAACCTTCAGTCTGAAGATATTTTAGTATTCTGTCCAGAAGAGAATGCTTAACTAATTGAGAAAACCTGAGCAAATCCCTGCATTCTTAATAGTAAATTGGTGGTTTGGGTTCATATTCAGTCATGAAAATTCTTAGGAAACTGTAGAGTTTCCAAATGGAGAGATAATTACATAGCATCTAAATATTAGAACCTGCTAGAAAAGAATATTAAGCACCCTGTTTTAAAAATTTGTCATAAGAAATAAATTAAGTGAAATTAGATGCAGAGTCTTTATCAAAACTGCATTTTCATTGATCCTTTTACATTCTGAAGAAAGGATCTGTAGTGGGTAGGACTTGCACTAAGCAACAGAAAGCTACTTATAATTTAGACAGATCTAACAGAGGAGCAAATGTATATATTTATACACACACGCATATTAATATAAAACAAATATTTCAATATAATAAAGCCGCTTAAATTCCTGATCAAAACATCTTTAAGCAATTTTATTTAAATGAAAATTTCTGTGTAGTAGATATTTTAAAATTTTCCTCATCACTATTTAAAATTTGATGTATAATGAGAATTTTGGCAGTTAAATAGACTGTTTTCTAAACACGGGTTGGTGATGAAGTTGTTTAGTGATTTTTGTTTATTTCTTGGCTATTTGTGATAGGTTGTATGTTGGGATAGCATGTGGGCCATTGGATTTATTTAAATTGATGTAATATACCTACCTTACTAAGTTTCATTATTAAATTTCCTATTAAGTTCACCTTCTCATGAATTGTGAACCTTACATATATAGGACGACTAAAACAGGGGGAAGGACTCAAAAATAAGGAGAACTCAGTATTGACCGTGCGGGGTGGGGGGAGTCAGAGAGGGAACTTTTCATTTTTGCTGCTTAGTGGTTGAGGGCTGAGCTCTGGATCAGACTCGGATTGGTTATTGACTCTACCACTGCAGATACGGATTTGGTTAACTGTGTGACCTCAGGCAAGTTCCTTAACTTCTCTGAGCCACAGTAAACTTCTCATCTGTAAAATGGGGATAATTATCAACTTTATAATTGAAATATTATAATAATGCTTATTAAACCTATAGCATATTGTCTGGAACGTGGTAAATATTCCAGTGTTAGCATTTACTCTCACCACTACTATAGTAGAAAGAATACTTTTGGAACTAACAATTAAAGTATCTATGATTATATATTCTATTTATTATCACTTGGTAGTATCATAAAAATCATATTGACTAAGAAGGCAAAAGACCTTTTTAAAAATCCAGCAAAAGAACTGTAAAGACCTTAGATACACTGCTGATTTTTCTCCTACCTATATGTTTAATTTTGTTAAACGAGAAATGTTTTATTCATTGCATACCCTAGTTGAAGTTTAGATTCTGATATAACATGGACATCCTTCAATCCCTCCTGCTTTACCCCATTCTAATGGTCTCAATTTCGGGATTTGACCCTTTCACCATTTGTTATACATAGCTATGTCTAGACTCCTTCCCTGTGCAAACAGGATGTTTGAAGAGATTAAGGGGATAGGATAAAAGCTGGAGAATGGGAGGCATGGCCTTCTCTTCTTCACATTAGTATGGGGTATATGCTATTCTAGTGAGTATGAGAAGGCTTTGGAATGAGGTAGAGGTCCTGAATTAAAATCTTAGCCATAACATTTTGTAGCTGTGCAACCTCAGACAAATTACAGCTGTGCAAACTCAGCCTCAGTTGTTTTATCTGTTAAAATGATGATAATAGCTACTTTATGGGATGTTTAAAGGTCTAAATGAGGTGATACTTGAAAAATATCTCTATCTATCTATAATCGGTATTCAGTAAATGATAACTGCTATTAGTTTTTAAACCACTTGAACTTTTAGAAAAAACTGTCGTTTTTATCCATTGTAACTTTCTCATGTTATGCTCCAAACAAGTCATTTCCAGGGATTAGTCTGTTTATGTGTTTTCAAATTAAATAAGATTTTTGACACTTGCATGCTATTTTCTACTCACTGATGTGCATTGATGTGTACCAAGTTTACATTTGTACATAGTGTACACATATATATACACCTACATGCACACTGCAGAATCATACATCCCACTGACATTAGGGGTGATTGGCATGCACAGAAAGTGTTTATTAAACCAACCTGTCCAAAGTAGCAAGTTATGTTTGTTTTTTGTCCTAATACTTTAAGTTCCTTAATGTACTAAAACTCAAATCAGTACAGTTTAATTTTCTAGTGTTAATCTTAGCTTAGTAATATGTTATAGTTGATATTCACATAATTCATGGAGTTAATTTGGTAGCATTAACTTATGACAAATATGGAAATATTTGACAATTATTGCCACAAGAAATAAATGAACAAATACAGAATAAAGTTTGAGAAGGAAAAAAATAATGGTGTTTTGGGTTCATTTTCTGAAGTAGGTGTACATAGTTCATAACAGTAAGTTAAAAGGTAAGGCTAAACCTAGGCATTTCAGTTTTTATATGCATTGTAAACCTGAGCTTTATGTCAGAAAGCTAACAGAAATATAAATCTATAATATTTGTCTCTTTACCAGTCTGTCACTCAAGCCGTATCAGAAGGTTGGTTTGAATTGGCTGGCATTGGTGCATAAACATGGACTCAACGGCATTTTGGCAGATGAAATGGTAAGTGTACTCTATTTCTAGGATTTGCTATTCAAAGTGTCATTAATAGGTATCCTTGCTGTCATTTAAACGTGAAATTTTTCCTTGCCCTGTAGTTAACTACTCTTACTTCAGTATCTTCTATTTTTCTCATCCCTCTCTTTTCGATAGCCTGTTACTTTTAGCCTTCTCACTCCTACCCAAAGGAAAATAGATTTATTATTTTTCTGATTATCAAATTAAGAAATTCATGTGTTAAAAAGTAGACATTACATAAAAATGTACAAAGAAAAAAAATCAAAGTCACCAAAATCCTATCAGTTAGAACCAAGCTCTAGTTTTTTTGTCCATCTTTCTAGAATTTTTCTTCTGCAAGTGTGTGGTGTTTATATGTGTACATGTGTATATACCTACATATATATGTAATACCAAGTGAGATTTTACTCTATGTAATTTTTCTACAGCTGCCTTTTAAGTTTTGTTAATTTTTTTATTTATTCATTTTTTTGGTGTGATAGTTGAGGTACAGAGGATAACTGCGCTTTACCCAACATCACTTACTAACTCTGAAGCTCTGTGCCTCCCGTGAAAAAAGGTGTGTGTGTGTGTGTGTTTGGGAGCCAGCTGTCAACAGCTGTTGTCACCATGTTACTGCGAAGGACTTAATTAGCCCAGACTTAATTAGCCCAGTACCCTCTACTGCCCTCCTTTTTCCACCGTATCAGACATTTCCCTTACAAAAGACCATTTGTCCTTAAGTTTTAATTTACTTAAATACCTGTCCTGGTTCGTAAATAAACCCACACATACATTTCAGCAACATCATTTCAGCCATTTTATTTTTATTAGATGTCTCTCCAAGTCTATTCTTTCCCAAATCATATTTGTTTAAAGCAAGTTTAGGAAGTTGATTACAGCCAGTAGTCCAGGTATTATGTAGAAACTTGACTTTTAATCTAATATTACCTTCAGCTGTACTTTTTAAAAGTATGTATTATATTAAGATAAAAGTGTATACTTTTTAAAAGTGTGTATTCAGCATGAGTCATGTTGAGCAGATAAAATGTTTATGGAATACATAGATATTACACTTTGTGTTGAATTCTCAAAATAAAAATTAACAAAGATAGGATGCTTATTCACTAGTTAGCTACTAGGAAAGTAATCTTTCATACTGCAAGACATATTCCCACACATATTTCATACTGTCATTAAAACAAATATGCTATTTAATGAAAAAGTGAATAATATATATAGAATTTCAAAATATAGAAAGTACATATAGAATACACAGCAATGCAGTTGTAGCATTACAGTTGTGTCACTATAGCTTGGAAATCAGACATCGGTTTCGAGTCCCAGCTTTGCCTTTCATGGACTGTCTGATCCTTGCCAGGTAACCTAATCTCTCAGGACTAATTAATATAGATAATTTCTATATCATAAGATTGTAGTTGGCATCAAATGAGGTGGGTATTATGTTAAATTCTTTTTGTAGCCTGTAGAGCACAGTATTTTAAGTTGGAGGCTTAGTCAACGAGGATTGCCATACTAAAACACCACAGACCGAGTGGCTTAAACAGCAGAAATTTATCTTTCCCAATTCTGGAGGCTGAAAGTCCAAGATCGAGGTATTATCAGGTTGGATTACTCCTGAGGCCTCTTTCTTTGGCTTGCAGACAACCATTTTCTCTTTGTATCCTCACATGGCCTTTTCTCTGTCTGTGCATCCCTGATATCTCTTCATGTCTAACATTGTCTGTCAGTGACACCGGTCATACTGGATTGGGCCCCCACCCTTATGACCTCATTTAATCTTAATTTCCTTCTTAAAACCTCTCTCTCTCTCACTTTGGTTTTGTTTGTTTGTTTGTTTGTTTGTTTTGAGACAGAGTCTTGCTCTGTCACCCAGGCTGGAGTGCAGTGGCATGGTCATAGCTCACTGTAACCTCAAACTCCTGGGCTCAAGCAATCCTCCTGCCTCAGCCTCCCAAGTAGCTGGAACTACCAGGTGTGCACCACCACATCTAGCTATTGTTTGTATTTTTTGTGGAGATGAGGTCCTGCTATGTTGCCCAGGTTGGTCTTGAACTCCTGGGCTGAAGCAATCCTCCCACCTCGGCCTGCTAACGTGCTGGGATTACAAGTGTGAGCCACCATGGGTAGCTTAAAACCCCTATCTCAAAATACAGTCACATTGGGGGTTAGGGCTTGAACATAATATGTTTTAGAGGCAACACAATTCAGTCCATAACAGCTGGGTAATGTTTAGTTCTCCTTAGGAGCTAAACCTCCTTAGTAGCCATTTTTAATACCAATATTTTATTGATGTCTAATTTACTTGGAATAAAATGCACAAATGTACAGCTTAGTGACTTTTTACATATATTTATACCCACATGACCACCACCCAGAGCAACATTTTCCATCATCCCAGAACGTTCCCCATTGTGTTTTCCTGTCGTTATCACCACCACTATTATGATACCATAGATTGATTTTTTTCTGGTTATACTGTATATACTATTTGTTTCTGGTTCATTTGGTGGAACATAATGTTACTGAGATTCATCTGTGTTCTTAAATATATCAGTACTTTGTGTTCTTTTTTATTGCCATGTTGTACGGTAGTACATAGTATAAATATGCTGCAATTTGTTGATCCGTTCTTCTATTGATGAGTATTTAGGTTATTTCTAATGTTTGCCTACTAAAATAAAATTATGAACAGTCTTACTCAAGTCCTTTTGTGGACATACGCTCCGATATCTCTTGATTATATTCCTAAGAGTGAAATTGCTGGATACTAGAGTGGGCATATGTTTACCTCCACTTAGTCATGGGACATCATCCTCATTCCGTCCAGTGTGTAATTAAATATTTGCTATATGTAAGTAGTAACCAAAATTATATTCTTTGTATGCAATGCAGAAAATCTTCCACGTTAATATGTGTTATGTATGAATTAGCAATTAAGATCTCTGCCTCCTGCTAATTAAAGTAAGTTACAACAGCACTTGGAGATGATGATCAATTTGAGAAGAACATAGTTGAAATTCTCTTAGAGTTGCATTATGGAAAATCAAAAATGAATACAGCACAGAAATGTTCCTCTTCCTTTTGTATTTTCAAATACTTACTTGTTCTTTGTTTATTTTTAAATTTCATGTATTATCTTTTAAACTTTTAATTTTAGGGCCTAGGAAAAACTATACAAGCCATTGCATTTCTGGCATATCTCTATCAGGAGGGTAATAATGGTCCTCATTTGATCGTTGTTCCAGCCTCAACTATAGGTTTGTAATACTGGGGGCAACTGTATTTGGCTTTATAGTGTTTATATAGTAGCAGGGAGTGTGTGTAGGAGTGTTGGGGGAGGGGGCGGTTGTGGTTTCTTAGTTTGTGGAGATGAAGATTAATTTTTCATGGTCTCCTTATACTGTTCTCCATCGTGTATATATGTGTGTTTGTATTGTCAGTCTTTTAAAAGAAAACAACTCAAATATAAGTCAGTTCATTTTTTAAAGCATTATAGATCAAGGACCATTTGATAAGATCATTTATTTTGGTACTTTTAAATTTATGATTGGGTATTTATTGAATCAAAACATGTAATTCCTACTCAAATTGCTGTTCTATTCTTTCTCAGTTTACTGGATGTGGAACGTTACAGTAAGAAAATATTTGTCCATATGAATGTAACAAAGAAAACCTTCTCTTCCATTTAAAATTGGAAGTTAATAATCAACCTGTAAATATAGTAGTTGGTCCTCTGCCCTTCATTTTGAAGCCTCGTCAAAACTTCAAGATCATTTTAATCATGAATAATATTGCGAAGGGTCTGTGATTAAAAACAAAATTCTGTTGTTTATATTTTATAAAAATTTGTAAGCATAACTTGTCAAACTTTATCATTAATTGCGCGAACATACCCTCTGGTAGCAGATGCAAGTAACATCTCTTTTGTTTCCTAGATAACTGGTTAAGGGAGGTTAATCTATGGTGCCCCACTTTAAAGGTGCTTTGTTACTATGGTAAGAATGTGCAATTCTGCTTTTAACTTTGGGAATTTCTTCAAAATTGAAATATAGTAAAACACAATAAATAACAATCAATGTATGTATTTTTAAATTCTAGGTTCTCAAGAAGAACGTAAACAAATTAGATTTAACATTCATAGTAGATATGAAGATTACAATGTAATTGTGACCACGTAAGTATTGAGAAATTTGGCGGGGGGGATTCATGCAGCCCTCAAATTTTTAAAAAAGTATTTTGAGGTAGTAATATGTAGGAAAGTTTATGCTACGCACAAGTGCAGCAAAAGGAACAGAATGACTTAGGTTGAGGATTCAGGCATTTTTTAGTTTAGTGTATAATGCCAATATAGGAGGTTTTTGCGAATGCGTCAGCTCACTAACAGTGGGTTTAAAAAGGTTTCATTCATTTAATTGAAAGCATAAGCTTATAATAAAAGATTCTCAGTTAACCTTAATGCAAACTTTGAGATATCCCACCAAAATGATTGATAACTTTTAACTTGCAAGTCAGCGTTAATAATAAATACACTGAAATCTCACTCTCTCAATGAAAATATCTGAGTTAGGACAGAAATAAGGATGAAAAATTTAACTTTGAATAAATTGACCACCACTTGGTAGTAACTGGCATAAATATCTGGCAGAGAACTTAATGTTCTTGTGTTGCCTTTGTTATATAAGTTATTTAAAGCTCTATATTAACTGCTGGATATTACCTCTCACTACTGGCTTCTTTTGTAGGAGTCAGGATTGAAAATAATTCATTTAAAATTTAATCTTTTTTTTTTTTTTTGAGTCTCATCCTGTTCCCCCCGGGTGGAGTGCAGTGGCATCATCATAGCTCACTGCAGTCTCAAACTCCTGGGCTCAAGCAACACTCCTGCCTCAGCCTCCTGAGTAGCTGAGACTACAGGCGCACCCCATGATGCCCATCTAATTTTTCTATTTTTAGTAGAGACGAAGTCTCACTGTTGCTCAGGCTGATCTTGAACTCCTGAGCTCAAGCAATCCTCCCACCTTGGCCTCCCAGAGTGCTAGGATTACAGGCACGAGCCACCGTGCCCAGCCTAAAATTTAATCTTTTCTTAGTCAGATGGAGTCCATATGTAGTCTTGAACTGATGGCTATTAACTATTATTTCTTGGATCTACTTGGATCTACTCTACCAGTTTAATAAATTATGTTTTAAAGAGAAACATGTTATAGCTTCTTGTTCTTTTTTCTGCTTCTTAAAAATAACAATTCATGGAGCAAAGCCCATAACAAGGGCAGATTACTTACAAATTGTACCCAAACTGGCCTCTTCTCGGGCAGGTAGAAGTTGTCTAATTATGTTATGACATTTAAATTTTTTAAAATTACATATTGCAGTTTTTGTGATTTGGTTACATGTACATCAATATTTATTAGATACAAATATATCATTATTATTGGATTACCAACTGCGTCTAGTGCTGTCCTTTAGGAACTGGCTGTTAGAAATGCATAAATAAAAATAATTTTTTTTTTTTTTTTTTTGAGACAGAGTCTCACTTTGTTGCCCAGGCTAGAGTGAGTGCCGTGGCGTCAGCACGGCAACCTCAAACTCCTGAGCTCAAGGGATCCTCCTGTCTCAGCCTCCCGAGTAGTTGGGACTACAGGCATGCACCGCCATGCCCGGCTAATTTTTTCTATATATATTTTTAGCTGTCCATATGATTTCTTTCTATTTTTAGTAGAGATGGGGTCTCGCTCTTGCTCAGGCTGGTCTCGAACTCCTGAGCTCAAACGATCCGCCCACCTCGGCCTCCCAGAGTGCTAGGATTACAGGTGTGAGCCACCGCGCCCGGCCAATAAAAATAATTTTATAAAACATTAAATTTCACTGGCTCCCAAGCTCCTAAAGGCATAACCTTAGAAATTTTTTTTCTTTTGATGACAGGTATAACTGTGCGATCAGCAGTTCTGATGACCGTAGTCTATTTCGACGGCTGAAACTTAATTACGCGATTTTTGATGAGGGCCACATGCTGAAGAATATGGGCTCTATCCGCTACCAGCATCTTATGACAATTAATGTAAGAGAGTCTGCCATACATTTTTCCAAATTATGATAAAATTTTCAATTATGTAATTTAATTTATGTATTATTCTGTATCAGGTATCAGAAAGCTTTTTCTGTAAATGGCCAGATAGTAAATAAATATTTCATGCTTTGCTGTCCATGTGGCCTCTGTCACATATTTTGGGTTTTGTTTTACCTGTTGTATGTGATAAACTTTATAAATATCAAATACAGTTTTATCTTCTTTGATAACCTCATAAAAAGTGATGAGGACACAAGTTACCTAGTTATAAAATAAGACCAGGAGTTTTCACATTCTACCTTAAGTTCCATATATGTAACAGCAGACCCCAATTATTGAAACTGCTAATCTTTCATCATAGAATCTTGAATTATTAATAATGGTTTTAATTTATTTTGCTTCCCCTCCGTTACTCCTCACTGGAGAGGGTAGACAAGAAGGCAGTGGCTTAAAAAAACTAACCTAAATTCTACCTTTATTTACAGGCAAATAACCGTTTGCTGCTCACAGGCACACCCGTGCAGAATAATCTGTTAGAGCTCATGTCGCTGCTGAATTTTGTCATGCCACACATGTTCAGTAGCAGCACCAGTGAAATACGGAGAATGTTTTCTTCTAAAACGGTGAGCAAGCATATTTTATGTTACTTTGTGTTTCATCTAGGCCAGTTTTCTGTTACGTTTTTTTTGTTGTTGTTTTCACAGTGCATGTGCTCGATGAAATAAGTTTAAGTAGGTGATATCCCTAGATTTGGATCAGTTCAGAAATCAGCCAAAATACAATGCAGGAAAAAATTAGTGAATTCCATAATCAATGTCCAAAAGTTTTGGCTTTTAATATCCTAATTTTCTGAAGAATGATCATTTTAAATTGATGGCAAACTCAGATATATAATGTGTGGGCAAAGTTTGATCATTGCATCTTTATCAAAATTGGGCAGGTAAATTAGTAGCATTTCTTTACGGATAAACTATAAAACTGAACAAAGCTAGAATATCCAGAAAATGCCTATATTGGGAAATATGTCTTGAAATAAAAGTCCATAGATACAAAAGTAACAATTTCTGAAATGTACAGTAAATAAATCCTCTTTAGAAGAAAAGTTTGGCTAATTTTCTCCTTTATTGCTTAGGAAAAGTAAGATACAGTCTTCAGGAATTCCCAGGTTTTCATTCTTGGCTCTCTCCCAAATCACACATCTTTTGCAGGAATTTTCTACAGTATTCTTCCACTGTAAATTAACTGCCTTTTAACGTTCACCAATGAACTCTCTCCCCCTTAATACACAGTTCTTGAAATGGCCTTGCAGATTTTATGAACTGCTTTTCTAGGTTTAGTTCATAAGATATGAAGGACTGTTTCACATCTTAGAATAAAATTCCACTTTTTAAGTTTTGACTAGGCAGTATCCTCCATTTTTGGATCACATGATTTGCATCAGCCTGCACTGGCTTGCTTTTGGGGCCATTTCCCACAAAGAAATACGAATTTTCTATCCTCCCTCTACCCCACCACATTATACACTTTTACACACATTTTTATTTTATGGGACTTATCTAGGTAATCAGTTAATGACTTATCAGTTGGTGACATCTGAACACCAACCTAATATAAATTCATCGCCTTAGCAGAGTGGATGATTACGTATCATAAAACTTCAAAATACATTTGGAGCTTCAAAAGGTAGATAACAGTGTAGAATTCAAATCTGAAATTCCATCTAGAATGAATTGAGTTTCTATGGAAGGTAACTCAGATTGCAGTGAGGGCTATTTTGATGTTGTATAATACCGTTATTGTGATAATTTAAATGAATAATAATCTAAAAGAAAATGTTTTTATTTTGTGTAGAAATCAGCAGATGAGCAAAGTATATACGAAAAAGAGAGAATAGCACATGCGAAACAAATTATAAAGCCATTTATTCTCAGAAGAGTAAAAGAAGAGGTAACTCTTATCTGCTTATTTTTGGTTATGATGATTTCTAAAAATTCTGTTTTCTTCTTTATTAGAATGATCATCTTAAACTGTTTTCCTTTCTCAGGTGCTCAAGCAGCTACCCCCCAAGAAAGATCGAATTGAGTTGTGTACGATGTCAGAGAATCAGGAGCAACTCTATTTGGGTCTTTTCAACAGATTGAAAAAATCTATCAATAACATGGGTATAATCCAAGTTTCACAATTTTATGTGAAAAATAACCTTGTACTAGGGGCTGCATTTTGTTTAGTCATATAGTGGGATTTGTTCATTTGTAAAAAATGAGTTGGGATTTGAAGAAATAATTTTAAAACTTTAAGTTGAGATATATTTCAACAAACAGCTATCAGCTTGATTTTTTTTTTTTAATGTGTACTCTTTGGATCACAGAAAAAAACACAGAAATGTGTAATGTCATGATGCAGCTGAGAAAAATGGCCAATCATCCTTTATTACATCGCCAATATTACACAGCTGAAAAACTCAAGGAAATGTCTCAGCTTATGCTAAAGGTAAGGATTTCATATTATGCTAACACTGAGCTTTATAACACTATTGAACAGGAGGTTAATTTGTTAGGCTCAAACCACTGAACCCAATGGGCATATTAATCCTGTAACAACATATAAGATCAAGTTCAAGCTCACTTGGGGGACAGAAGAGCCAAGGACTGATTGATAATCTAGATCAGGGATCAGCAAACGATGGCCTTCGTGCAGTGACTGTTTTTATAAAGTTTTACAGTCATGCCCATTTGTGTTATCTCTGACTACTACTTTCTCACTACAGGGGCAGAGTTGAGTAGTTGTAACAGGGACCATCTTGCCTACAAAGCCTAAAATACTTACTCCTTGGCCCCTTACGGGAAAAGTTTGCCAATTCCTGATCTAGACTTCCATAATGCTCTCCTTAATTTTTTTTTTTTAATAAATAATCCGTCAGATTTTGTGTTCTGTTTAGTGAGTCATTTTTCCCATATATTTTCTTCATTTTATTTGTTCTTTATAGTTTTAGCCATTATTCTTTATTTTTGCCTTATTCTCCCTTAGCATCTTACCCTTATTCATCCTTACTGATCTTGTGTTGCAAGCAACCTGTTTTCTTTTTTTTTTTTTTTTTTTTTTTAGACAGGGTCTTGCTCTGTCGCCCAGGCTAGAGTGCAGAGGCATCATCATAGCTCACTGCAACCTCAAACTCTGGGGCTCAAGCCATCCTCCTTCCTCACCCTCCTGAGTAGCTGGGACTACAGGCCCACACCACCATGCCCAGCTAATTTTTCTGTTCTTTTTAGAGACAGGGTTTTACTATGTTGTTCAGACTCAGTCTCAAAGTGCTAGGATTACAGACATGAACCACTGTGCCTGGCCTCATTTTCCTTTTAAAAGTTTTTTGTATTATTTTAAACTTCCTAGGGAGAATTTCAAACACATAAATATAGAGAGAATTGTATAACAAACTCTCTACCCATGTAACATTACTTCACCCCTTTTCTAGTTATTTGGTAATGACACTACTCTTGTTTCATCTGTACCCCCTAGACCCCTCCTCAGGGTTATTTTGAATCAAATTCTAGATGTTATTTCATCTGTAAATATTCATATATTCATTATGTCATCTCTAAAACGATAAGTACTTTCCCTCTTTTGTTATACCTGAAAAATGAACATTAATTTCCTTTGCTAAATCTGTTGCACTAAAATGTTCTGTGATTTAAGTATTTTATCAGATGTGAAAAATTTTATTAAAATGTTCTAATCATATTATAAAATTTTTTATTTTGAAATATATTGTGTTTTGTTTTGTTTTGTTTTGTTTTAAGGAACCTACACATTGTGAGGCTAACCCTGACCTGATCTTTGAAGATATGGAAGTTATGACAGACTTTGAACTGCACGTACTTTGTAAACAATATCGACACATTAATAACTTCCAGTTAGACATGGATTTAATTTTAGATTCTGGAAAATTTCGAGCTTTAGGGTGCATCTTGTCCGAATTGAAACAGAAGGTATTAAGAAAGAATGATACTCCTCTTGCATTTTCCCAGTTAGTTAAACTTCTTAAAGCAATTCTTGTGTGATTTGACTTTCTTGAAGTTTTAGCCTGTGTCTGTTCTATGTTCTAGAACCTAATGTTTTGAACATTTTCTTGATATGTTTGTACATAACGTTTTCCTGATTACTTCTTTTTCTCCGTGGAACCTCCGAACAGAAGTTCGTAGACTATGTCTGTATTGATGTTTAAAAAAAATAATCTTAATTGTCATTATTTCATAGCTGACAATCTATATGAATGCTTCAAAATTTTTAGAAGATACTATTTGTTAAATAGTTACTTAAGTAACACTGCATTTTATGTGTAAAATAGCTTAATTTTGTAAGATCACAATCTAGTAAATACACGCTATTCACATTTGCTGACATTTTTCTGTTATGAAAAGGAAGTAATATTTAACTGTTCTTAAAACTAAAACTAAGAGTTAAATTTTAGCTCTGAAGTAATAGAAGTTAAGGTAATTTATTCATACATAAGCTAGAAGAAATTTATCTTAGGTATCATTACTTGATTTTTATTAAAGAAGCAATCGGTACTTGTATCATAGAGAATTTTCTGCAAACTTGTCAACATAATGTGGGTACCATTCCTAATTGTTTAGCCCTGCCAAGACTTCGAATACCATGTATGATCACTTTATATTTCCATTTCTGATCCATGTATGTATTTTCACAGGGTGACAGAGTTGTATTATTTAGCCAATTTACCATGATGCTGGATATTTTAGAGGTTCTCTTAAAACATCATCAGCATAGGTACCTCAGATTAGATGGAAAAACTCAGATTTCTGAAAGGTTGGTATATTTCACTTTAGTTTCAGAAAATCACTCATTTATTGTTAGAATTTTAAACTTCTAAAGCATATAGAATTTTGTTGCTTTTAGTCTTATGTTTGATTCTTCAGATCATTACCTTAAAATGAGAGAAATTTTTTTTAATTTTCTGACCAAATTGCATACAAATATATTTTGAAATTGCTATTAGAATTATGTGCATCTTAAGATTTTCTCTGTTTAAAAATCATTCAAAGTCTAAAGCACCCTATCTTTAATCATTTTAAAATCTTAAGGCTTTTCATACGTTAAGGGTAATTAAGTTCTTTTCTAATTCCCAAAGGTTGTAGAGATTACCTTAAACAAAGAACACTTTTTCTAGTTTTTCAAATTGGATTATGTATTTTGACTTATTTTTTTATCAGCCAGAATGATTTTTTCTTCCCTGCCTTAGAATAAGGGTAAAAGTCATGCTAAAAGGGAATGCACTGATACAGTTTGATCTTGAAGTCCTTGGTTCATTAGCTATTTGCTAGTAGCAGCTGACAGACTTTTGAGAAGGTTCAAGATTGAAAAAGCCATGTACAGAATTTAAATAAGCCAGAAGTTATCAAACGAACGACAAAATAGTCCTTTGGGAGTTAATCAAATCTGAGTGGTTGAATTAAAGTAAGAGTGAGTAAGGGAACCAATAGTATAGAAAAGAAGCCGGTGAATTGAGAGGGCTCTTCAATGATACAGCCTTAGGAGAAGTACCCAATGCCTTGCAGAAGCATGCATATATATCTCCAGGTTTCTTTTCCATGCAACGTGATTATTTCCAGTTTTGATTACATTATATACATTTTTAGTGAGATTTAATCTAATATATTTGCCTTATAGGATTCATCTCATTGATGAGTTTAATACCGATATGGATATCTTTGTGTTTTTATTGTCAACAAAAGCTGGTGGATTAGGAATAAATCTGACCTCAGCAAATGTTGTTATACTTCATGATATTGACTGTAATCCTTATAATGACAAACAAGCAGAAGACAGATGCCATAGAGTAGGCCAGACTAAGTAAGTGTTTTTAGTTGAAATTTATTTTTAATTAAATGCACGTTGAATTTGTATAGAATATAGTGTGTTGGATGACCTGCCTTAGTTTTAATTTTGTCAGCAAAGCACGGCAGCTAATGTGTTTTATACCAGCAGTGTGGAGTATGAACTCCACTATGTAACCTATCCATTTTTTAGTAATTAAGGCAAAATAACCACCCACTCTCACCCCAAATAGTTCTGCAGTTCATGAAGAGGAAGTATTATCAAGGGTCTACATAGTTGAAAAAGATTAGTAATTGAAAAGACTTGCTTGTTAGACAGTTTAAGACCCAGGCAGACTTGGTAGTGAACATACCATTGCTATCCTGTTATCTACCCTTTAGGAAATAGATTATTTGAGTAGTAGGTTATTTTAGGTTTAGGTTAATGTTGACATTGGTCACAGGACTATAAACAGGTGAAAGTAACTACAGTTCAACTCTACTTTCATATGTAAACAGCAAACAGTGTCTTCTTTGTGAAGTATATTATATTTCCAAAAGATACTGATATGTTCTTTTTTGGACCAAATGTTTATCCATGCCTACTATGGAGTTTTTAGTTTACTACACTGCCTTACTGTACAGAATTATTTCTTGGAACCTGATAAAGAAAGGATGCCTTACTTGAAAATGTAATTTCTGTCTGAACACAGAACTGTTTGTTGTAATACAGTTTTATCAGCAATTTTTAAAGTACAGATCTCTCTCAGATCAGTAGGAAAGGGTGTCTGAAAGCTAAAAGCTCAGAAAATGTCAATCTCAAGTAGTTTGAATAAAAGAAGAATTTAAATTTAAAGATATACTTGTCACTTTCAAGTTATTTTTGAACTCTTAAATATGGTTTACATGTATCCAACTAACTATATTTAGTAACCAATGGACATGTCTTGTTCTTTCTTTTAGAGAAGTGCTAGTTATAAAATTAATAAGCCAAGGGACTATTGAAGAATCCATGCTAAAAATTAACCAACAGAAATTGAAACTAGAACAAGATATGACCACAGTTGATGAAGGTAAGGTATTGTGAGCAGAAACTTCAATGTTTATTTATATGACCAGGCATCAAATTAGCTGTTGCAGGGGAGTAACAAAGATGGCCTACGTCCTTAACCAGCACTCAGTTTAGGGATGACGGAGGAGGTAAGTTTACTTATTTTGAAAGTACTATAATAACAAGATACATTTGGCCAGAATTAATATAAACCTGTTGATTTTGGAAAATTCTGTCTTTTTCATACCTTATTTTATTTCTGATAAGAACATCCCCCAAATAAATTAAATTTGTATCTATTATTTTACCTACAGTTTTATGATTTGCTTATCATGTAAGTAATATTTATGAACCCAAAGATTTAAAATAGTTGGCATACTATATTTTAGGGCATAGTTGACTTTTATTAAGAACCCTAACATTTACATTAATTTCATTTTGACTAGTAAATATTTATTATATTATGGTGCAATAAATGTACTTTTGGGGGAAATTTGAAACCATTAAATTTCAACTTTTCAGATTGAAGCAGTTGGACCTTAAAGAGAACCCTCAAATAAATAACTCAAACCCACTCCACCCTGTTAAAAAGAATAATTTTTAAAGGTTCCTAAGTTTAAAAATTTTATTTATGTCTATATTTTTGAAAAGATTATATATTCACATAGTTCAAAACTCAGAAGAGGTGAAAGGACAAACAAAAGCCTCCTTCCTGCCCCATCCCCCAGCTTCCCTGTGGTGATGTATGTTAGCCTTTGGTTTTTAGAGTGTGTTACCGGTTATTTTATGCATGTAGAATAAAATATGCATATAGAAACAAGTATATGTATTCTTTTTCCCTTTTTACACAAGTTAGCGTGTACTCTTCCATACCTTGCTTTTCTTATTCAATGTTAAATTTAATTGGAAATAGTTTTTATTATTCTAATAAATAAGGGTATTCCTAATATTGATAATGATTTATTTTCATTCAGCAAACTTCTGTTGAATATTTACTGTGTCCGAGTATTTTGTTCGGCATGCTGTACTATAGAGAGATCAGTACATTTTCATATGTCTTTAAAGAGATAGAGATGTGTATGCTCAAGTTAATACTTGTCTTATATAGCATTTATTTCAGGGTGCTGTGGGATCTTGGGAAGTCAGGCATTAGAGACAGTTGGAGTAAGAAGCGATTGAGTTAGGCCTTGAAGGATGAGGATAAGTAGGATGATCATAACTTAAATAATTAACAGGAATTACTAGGCATTGTGTGGACGTGGCAACTTGCTAGTTTCAGGTATCTAGCAAATACAACAGTGCCAAATGCATAAGGCACATTTTACTTGAGCAATTTTTTTTTCCCGATTTTTTTAAGGCAGCTTTTAGAATTTAATAAAGCGATTAAATTCTCTTTTAGCAATGCTAGTCAATATCCAGATATATGGATTTTATCCTAACAATAAGTTTCTAAATATAACCATGATAGTTAGTTATTCAGGGACTCAGCTTTTGATTGTGGGACTCCTAACTGTCTTTAACAGGAGGTCTTTTCTCGTGGGCTGGTTCATTTCTTCAGAGGGACACTTTCCAGTCTCTTGTGAAGCGAAGATAGTGGGGAGAGGTGGTATGAGCCAACTGACTGTATTCTCAGAGCCGAGAGGAAGTGGGCGAGGGATGTTTGTTCTCATACTCAAACAATTAATTTCCCTATTTTCAGTACAGCCTCTCACATTCTCTACTATCCTAAGTCCAGAGTTCCTCCGATTCCAGTTTTCCAAAGAGTAAATCTTCAGTTTTGTGCATCTGGGGTAAATGGCTGGTTCTGTTGGGCGAGCTTTAGGGGTTTTACCCCTTCAACGCATTCTTAGTTTCCTGTTTTCCATCACCCTCCTTTCCTGAGCTTTGAGTGGGGGAGGTGGCATCTGGGTATGAAATAGCCTTGCACTTCCCGCCTCCAAACACTTGAGGTTTTGCTTTGTCTATTTTGCTAAAGTCAGTTTGCATTCTTCCATATACTTCTTCTTCTGAAAAGTGTTGGGAGCTGTCTCTCTGTTGTTGTCTTTTTCTCCTGTTCTTTCTCTTTAGTTTAATCCCCACCCTCCACTTTTCTCCTCCATGGTATTTTAATGGCATTTCAGATGGGAGCAGTGGTGATGTGTATGTTCAATCATTTTTAGTTGTAATTTATGTAACTTATTTGTACTTAAATAAATTTGGTCAGTGTAAAAGTTTGCCTGTTGATTTTACCTCCAATGTCCGTTAAAATAGCAACATATTTCAGCTCTGCTCCCAGACCATGAACTTTGAAATGTTTAGTCATAAAGAATCACCACCACCACCACCTTCCCTTCTGTAGGAAGTTTTCTTCTTTTGTCTTATTAAAGCTATTTATATATTAGTTTTTCGTAGTGTGTGTTTTATTTGATAGGCTAAGGATACAATGATGTCTTTTATTTAGTCTCTTAACTGCAGTAACTTTGTCTTCAGCTGTGCCCCTGGTTTCACTGAAATAATTTTGACGCTGAACTGATGAGAGTACATGTATGCCCTTCTTTCCGCCTCTCACAGTGTTGTTTACTTCTGTAAACAAAAGGTAAACAACACTGTGATTGTGTATGTGCTTTATGTTAACAATGTGTATGCTCCCTCGTCCATGGAACTGTGGAAGATTAAAGACCATCATTCCTCTCACATATGTTTATCAGATTTTTGTGTTTCTAGAGCTTACCTAAGTGATTCTCAAAGTACACCAGCAGCAAGAGCATTATCACCTGGGAAATCGCCAGTTTGAAATGCAAATTCCAAACTCCTTCCTATACTTAGTCAGAAACTCTGGGGATGCGACTCAATAAACAAGCCTTCCAGGGGATTCTGATACATGCTAAAATCAGAACCACTGCTTTAAAATACAGATTGTGTTCTGGGTTTGGTTTTTTTTTTTTCCCTATCTCCGTTAATATGATTGATGATATTGATAAATTTTCTTCCTCTTAAACTTTTTTATTATAGAAATTTTCATTCAGAAATGTTGAAAGCATAGTATGAATGAAAGTAGAGTGATTTAACAGTTGGGACATTTGTAGCATTTGCTTCATCTACCTTTTTTTCCACTGGACCATTACAAAGTCACTTACAAACGTGGCAACTTATTTTCAGTATTTCACCATGTTTGTCCACGTTGCTGCAGTACCATCATTGGATCCAAGAAAATTAACAGTGATTTCCAGATATTATCGTATATTGTTCATGTCCAGATTTCTCTCACTTGTCCTTTGTAGCTGTTTTTTAAACCAGCACATTTATTGTATTATATGTTTAAGTTTTTCCTTACTCTTTTCTTTCTTTCCTTCTCTCCCTGCATTCTTCCTAATGCGGTGTCAGTTAATTTAGGACAAGTGTCAACTTGGGTTTCATGGACTGTTTTCAAGTCTGTGGATGAGCTTGGAGGCAAGGGTATCAGTGAACTCCCTAAGAGTTTATGCAGTATTTTGTGTTCCTGTGTATATACATGTTTTTTACAGAAAAAAAGAATAGATAACTCTTGTAATTTTAGATTATAACTGGAGTAAATATTTGTGAGAGAGGGTCAGAGAAGTGACTTCTGCTGTATTTTAGCCACATCTAATTTATAAAATTATTCACAGCTACATTTCTGCAACAGGTCAGCAAATATTTGTGAATTGCCAGCCGTGCCGTCGTTACTATCTAGTAAATTACTACATCAGTTCACCTAAAAATATTGAGTGCTGAATTGAATTGATCAGAGATGATAGATTCTATGTCACTGTGCCACAGGGTGTCTTAGAAAAATCTCAAACAACTTCTATAAATGTCTAGATACTGGGGTCCTATTTAATTAAAATATGGGGCAAACATCGGATAAATAAAAGGTAATTTGCAGGGGTTAATTTAATCTTCAACTGGTATACTGTACTCAAAATGTTTTTATGTGTGTAGAGTGGGTCTAAGTCAGTGATTGTATCTTTAGATCAAAAATAAGAGTATAGATTAAATTATTTTTGGTTTGATTGGGATTTGGGGTCTTTGTTGTCTTTGTTTTCCCTACTCAGTTTGTTATATAATGGTTTTTCTTTTAATTAGCAAACTCAAGAAGTGAGTACCATGTACTATATGAATTAGATAGGATTCAAACTATCTATCTCTATGTATCTTTATGTTAATTTATATCTATATAAAATCAGAAACATAACCTTAGATTGCTATGCTGGCAATATGAACAAGAACACAGGAGATAACCCTAATATATGTAGGAATTAAGGAAAGTTTATAACAGAGAGTGACACTGAAATAAACTGGTCGTTGAAAGATAAATAGGAATTTACCAACGAAAGAAAACATTGAGAGAGAAAATATGTTCTATAAAGTAAAATATTTTTATAAAATTCTTAATGCCTCTCTCTGACCTGCAGGTGATGAAGGGACTATGCCAGCGGATATAGCCACGTTACTAAAAACGTCAATGGGCCTGTGAAATAAGAATTGTGAATTCCTAATTGATGAGGAAATATCAACTTGGTGCACTCAAGGACATTTACATTACGATGACCATGGGGTTTATGGACATTTATAACTTTTTATAATTTCCATATTGCATTTCTCATAGTATGGACAACTTTTTTGCCACTAACTGAATTCTCCAGACGCTCACACATGAAATTTCAAAAAAAAAAAAAAAAAAAGCCACAAATATGAAGTCCTGAAGATGTTGAATAATCATTTTACAAAGCAGTTTTCTGAATGGGGATTAGTTGGTGATTGTTTGTAACAAATACGCTAATGCTTTAGAAATGTCAGTATTTTTGTAATTATTTCTACCTCCAAATATATATATATATTGTCTTTCACTGGATAATGTGTGTAGATTTTTACATGTGCCTTATTTGACAATGCTTATGTCTTGTTTTTTGCTTGTCCCATTTGAAGTTCTTTTTTATTACGTTAGTTTAAAACTGCAGCTGTATAGATTATATAGCTTTCATTTTATTGCTATTTGAAGCAGATGTTCACCAATGTCAACAAGAACTCAACCTGAATTTAAAGGTGGCATTCCATATACTGACACCCCCAGGTCCTCTCAAGTAATTCTGTTCAAACACATTTGTTTGGCTAGGCACTAAGTTGTTTTCCAGTGAGTAGTAACTAAAGAAGCCCATACCTTGGTCCATGGAGATTAATTCCTTCTGTTCATTTCCCAACTGCACTAATTGTGCTTATTACTCTGCCTAATCTTGTGCATGTTTTCATTGATTTCCCTCTCCTGGCTTTTGCTTCTCTTGAAACTGTTGCCCAGTCACCTCTGCTCCAGTTCTCTTCCTCTCTAAATGGTAGTTTATTCCTGCCACAACGCCACGCATCAGCAAAATGTCAGTGACATTTTTCTAGCCTGGCACAACCGATTAACTTAAAGCTGTTTCACTTCAAAGCAGACTGAACGTGACTTCGTAGTAAGGCAGCATTAGGTACTGCATGGAAATAGGTCATTGCCTTTAAAACTCTTATCAAAATATAATTTGCCAGTTTCCAGAATTTCCAGTACAGGACCGCCTAAAGAGAGAGCCATTGTTCAATTCCAATTCAGTGTGGGTGACAAAGTGAAAGTTAGAAGAAGTAAAGTTGTCTATTTGATATTTAACTCTTTATTCAATCTTTCTTTAACTTTCTGCCTGTCAGTCTATATTGCTGTTTTTATTATACACCAGTTTCTTTGTATAACTTGTGAGTTTCAAGTGTTTTGTTTTTATTATGTAAATATCATTATAAATAAACTTATTTATAAATGAAAGATTTGTTAATTTTTGCAGATCATACTTTTCAAGGTATCCTAACTTGTGAAGAGGCTAGGTAATACAACCCTCTGCATTTAGAAGGTGAATAAAGTTCTCATAGTGATTATTTAGATACTATAGATTTTGAGAACTCATGGCTTAGTAGACTTAACCCAATCTTGAAGGTATATTGAACAGACTCAATATATTTTAGCGTTACAGGACTAAAAGGACTCAAATGTTAATCCTACCTCCTAGCATATCAGCGTACCCAGGTCACTTAGTCAAATCATTGGGAACATGACTTTTTAAAATCTCACGATGGATTTCTCATAACTTTTTTGTATTAATGTATTTTCAATGATAGGCTATTTCTTTTGTTATTGTTATATCCATATTTTTATCTCTGACGATATGTAGTTGGGTTCTTCGTGTAATGCTCTATTATGTCTTGGGTTTAATAAAAATATTTGTGATCTTAAGTTGTATTTTCACACCCTTTTTAATATTGATAACCCTCCTTCTTACTCTTAAAAATATATACAATTGAGCACAAATGAGATCATCTTATATGCTTACGATTTTTATCAGTAGATTAGAATTTATTAGGTTGTATTTTCATTATTCTCTTCATAGGGCCGATGCCAAGGAATATTGTGATCCATGATCAGTAAGGAGCACACAGTTGGAGTAATATCTTGACGAACTGAAGTGACCTTTTTTTTAATGCAAGTCACACAGGGATAGAAGTGCCTTTGTTTTTATAACTCTTTGGGACCCCATAGACTTACAACTTTATGGCTGTAGATATTTGTATGGAAACATTACTATTGTTCCTAGCACTTAGTGTTATTGTATGGTAGAGAGAGAGAGGTATGAGGAGATTTGGTTTCTATTTGTGTTACCTTATGTGCAACCCTTAAGCAGTCTATAAAACTAAGGAATTGACTCTTCTAACTTTTTTCCCCAAAATGTTTTTTTTTTTCTAATTATACATAATGTAATTTCTGCTCTGATTCCCCCTTCCAGCCACTTCCCTCTTTCTCTGTAAGCAAGAAGACATTTAATTTGGGTACAAGGGGAGACAGGAATGTGTTTTCCTTCATTGCAAAAAGATGACCTAAAGGTTATGATGGTGCTAAATATTTCTTTTTTTTTTTTTTTTTTTTGAGACAGAGTCTCACTCTGTTGCCCAGGCTAGAGTGAGTGCCGTGGCGTCAGCCTAGCTCACAGCAACCTCAAACTCCTGAGCTCAAGCAATCCTCCTGCCTCAGCCTCCCGAGTAGCTGGGACTACAGGCATGCGCCACCATGCCCGGCTAATTTTTTCTATATATATTTTTAGCTGTCCATATAATTTCTTTCTATTTTTAGTAGAGATGGGGTCTCGCTCTTGCTCAGGCTGGTCTCGAACTCCTGAGTTCAAACGATCCGGCCACCTCGGCCTCCCAGAGTGCTAGGATTACAGGCGTGAGCCACCGCGCCCGGCCTAAATATTTCCTTATGAAACTTGGCCATGGTTGCATTTTATATTTGAATTATGATTTGTATAAACACATAGGACTGGTTATCTTACTTTGGATTTTGTTAATTTTGCACAATTGGCTTTCTCACTTTTACTAAATTCTGTTTTCATTAAAGCTTGTCAATTTAATAATGTGGGCTGGGCGTGGTGGCTCATGCCTGTCATCCTACCTAGCACTTTGGGAGGCTGAGGCAGGAGGATCACTTGAGGCCAGAGTTCGAGACCAGCCTGAGCAACATAGTGAGACTTAGTCTCTACAAAACATAGAAAAATTAGCCAGGCATGGTGTCACTTGCCTGCTGTCCCAGCTACTCGGGAGGGTGGGGCAGGAGAATCTCCTGAGCCCTAGAGTTTGAGGTTGCAGTGAGCTGTGGGTAGAGTGCACTGCACTCTACCCAGGGCTACAGAGTGAGGCCCTGTCTCAAAACAAACAAAAAAGAATTCAATAATGAGGAGAAAAATGGTCATGCGTAAGAGGGAAGAAAAGTTATTACCTTCATTATTTAGCGTATTATTTGAATTTTTGTTAAAAGGTAATTTTTTCTTTATATTGCCTTGATTACATGATGGAGAGCACTGTAATGAGATTCTCTTACATCCTATTATCATTTGTTAACAATCACTAATGTCAAGAAAATTCAATGCAAAGAATCAAAGTACTTGGGAAATGTATTTTCTTTTTATGTGTGATCCTTACTAATTTATAAAGCATTTAACATTTTTCTCTAATTTTATAGGACATTGTTGGGAGGAAAGAAACATCTTATGTAAGATCATACCTATCTGGGCCCTCCCTCCCTTTTCTTTCTTTTCCTCTTCTCTCCTCCCCTCTCTCCCCTCCCTCTCCCTTCCTCCCTCCCCCTCCCCTCCCCCTCCCCTCCCTTCCCCTCCCCTCTTTTTTCTTTTCTTTTCTTTCTTTTTTCCTCTCCCACACCCCCTGCTCTTATTTGGCCTCTCCAGTCTGTATTCTCTTTCCTATGCACTGCCTTTCAAGTGTAAGACCATCTATTTCATTAGTGTGTTTCCATATGTGATTTGACATACTAAGAGTAACAGTACAATGTTATATTAACATAAATTAAAATTTGATGTTCCAATATTATATTTTAAAATGGACTTCTGGGGGACAATCTAAATGTTATTTGGAAGATTCTGTTTAAATGACTCGTTTATAGAGGCAGTTCTTGTTTTCCACAGTAGCATGGAATTGTAAAAATGATTGAAGTCGAAATTGTTGAAAACAATAGTCACTGGGGGAAAATGTGATTATCCATGACTTTTGAAAAATCTTGTCAGCACATTAAAAACATTCTTATTGTTGGTTATGAATGTAGAAGTAAATGAAAAAAAATAGTAAAATTAATACACTAGTCCCCCCCTTATCTTCAGTTTCACTTTCCACTGTTTCAGTTAGCTGTGGTCAACCATGGTCCAAAAATATTAAATGGAAAATTCCAGAAATAAGCAATTCATTAGTTTTATTCATTCTGAATAGCGTGATGAAATCTCGTGCCTTCCCACTGCATCCCATCCCACCCAGGACGTGAATCATCCTTTAGTCCAGCGTCCACCCGTTAGTCGCTTAGTGGGCATCTCGCTCATCAGATTGACAAACGTGGTATATGTAGGGTTCCATAGATGCACGACTTCAGGCATCCGCTAGGGGTCTTGGAACACATCCCCCGTGGATAAGGATTTTATTTTTAAAAAATTATCAACAGAACTTTGGTACTGTCTTGCCCAACTTACAAGTGAGCATCTTTTTTATACCCTGGCAAATTTGCATAACTTCTAGGTTTGGATCAGCCTCCAACATTTTAATCTCTGTTCTTTTTTTTTTTTTTTTTTTAATTGGCTTTATTTTTTAGAGCAGTTTTAGGTTCACAGCAAAATTGAGCAGGAAGAACAAAGTTCCCGTACATCCCCTGTCCACGCATGCGCAGCCTCCCCTACCAGCAACATGCGCAGCAGACTGGGAAATTTGTTAGACTTGGGGGGCAACTTCCATTGCCGCATCATTGTCCCCCAAAGCCCGTAATTTACCTTAGGGTTCATGCTTGGTGGGTACATTCTGTGGGTTTTAACAAATGTATAATGACATGTGTCCACCATTGTGATATCATACAGAACGGTTTCGCTGCCCAAACTTCTGCACACCACTTGTTTATCCCTTTCTTTCCCCAATCCTGGCAACCACTGATCTTTTTATTATCTCTATAGTTTTGTCTTTTTCAGAATATCACATTGTTGGAATCAAATGGTAGATAGCCTTTTCACATTGGTGTCTTTCACTTGGTAATACGCATGGAAGCTATTGGCAGTTGTAAATAAAGCTGCTGTAGATATTCACATGCTGGTTTTTGTGTGGACTTGTTTTCAGGTCACTGGGGTTAAATACAAGGAGTGCAACTGCTGGATCTTAGGATAAGAATATGTTTAGTTTTGTAAGAAACTGCCAACTGTCTTCCAAGGTGGCGATAACCATTTGTATTCTCATAAGCAATGAATAGGAGTTCCTGTGGGTCCACATGCTCACCAGCATTTGGTGGTGTCTGTGTTTTGGATTTTCACCATTCTAACTGGTGTATAGTGGTATCGGTATCTCATTTTAATTTGCAATTCTCTAATGGCATATTGGACTCCTCTTCATCTGCTTCTTGCTACCTGTGTATCTTCTTTGGTGAGGTGTCTGTTGAAGTCTACTGCCCATTTTTTTAATCAGGTTGTTTTCTTGTTGAATTTTGAGAGTTCTTTGTGTATTTTGGATAATACCACTCCAGCAGTATCGCTTTTTGTTCTTTTGCTGTACTTTCATCTGTGTTGATGAGTCCCCTCTTTTGATTATTCACTTTTGTAAAATGTCAAACAGATGTATCACTTGGAAACAAGCAGACGGTACAACTACGCACTTCGCTGTCTATGCGTGAATTGCAGATGTGCAGTGACCAGTCATGGGCAGTCCGAAAGAAGTGACAAGATTGGTCATTGGTCGTGACGTGCATCTGTTATTTATGCAGTGATTTGTGGACTGACAAACCAGCAGCAAAGTTTGTATTTCATGCAATTACAGTTAATAGATTGCGGTCGCAGGAGTCCCAACCATTTTTTTTGGTAACTGGTGTTAACCAAACCATTGTGAATAAAAATCATTGCATGCTGGAACCGCTGTAAAGCAAGGTATTATAAACTATTTTTCCTCGATTACAAATGATGTGAAGTTATTCTGAAAAAAAAAAAAAGATAATGAAATGCGGGTTTGTCTGTTTCCTTTTTTAAGCAGAATATGGCTGAAATGAAAGTCTTGTTGGAGCTGGAGAGGGGGGTGTGGGTTATGTAGCAGACTGTAGCTATCTTCCCGGAGAGACGCTGGGAAGAACTACACAGCTTGAAGGCGGTGTGTACCCGCTAGAGTTTGGTTTGGGGCCTCCGTCGTATCCAGTCAGCGATGGCAGGAATGGCTCGCACTTTCTTCTGTAAAGTCACCAGCCTGGGATGGATGTCCAGCAAGTCAGGTTTAAAGACCAGAAGTGTGGTACTGCAAATATCCCAGTAGAAATCTGCCCAGGTTACCTAGAAAAGGTATCGCTTTATCAGCATTCCAAAATTTCAAACTTCTTTTCTTAATCTAAAAGATAGTTTCTTTTAAACTCAAAACAATCCTGTTATTACAAGAGCAAAATGTGTGTATACTAGAGATTTAGATAATTACCGGTAACGTCATACTTCCAACACCCAGAGGTTTCTACTATTAACAGTTTAGTGTATGAGGTATTTTTCCATACAGATGGATAGATGGATTTTTACTAAATCTTTAAGATGGGCCACCGGGTTAGAGGATGACAGCCTGGTCCTATCCTTGTTCCTTTGTGACTAGGAACTAATCCGTATTATGTCACTTTGGTTCCATATGAATATCAAAGGGGTTTAATGTGAACTATTCTTAGTTTTCTTTTCACATGGAATTTAATAAAGCCAATTGCTAGTGTTTCATGAACTTGCTTACTAAACTTGCCAGCCAAGAGGCGGTATTGGTTAGAAGATTCAGAGCAGCCAACAAATACTTATTGAGCACCTACTGTTTGCCACGCCCAGGTCTAGGTGCTGGGGATCGACAGGACAGCAAGATGTGACACAAGCCCCTTCCCTGTTGCAGCTTTTATTTTAAAAGGGGAAAGACACTCAAATATGCAAACTGACAGGGGTGATGAAAAGTAAAGTGACCAGATGGACTATCAGGGGGTCAGAGAAGACCTTCAAGAGGTAACATGAAACCAAGGCTTGAAGGATAAAGAAGGATCCAGAAATGCAGCGCTCTGGGCATTAAGCATCCTGGGCCCCGGAACCCCGAGTGGGAAGGCTCTCAGGTGGGAGTCGGATTTGTGTTTGGGGAACACACACACCGGCGTGTTCGCAGCGCTACGAGGAAGGGAGACGGTGCTCCGAGATGGGGTCGGAAGATGTTTACAAAGGAATTTTAATAGAAAACGGAGGGGGAAAAAAAAAGTCAAGTCTTTAAAAATGATTCGGTCAACAGGAGTGAGTATCTCAGGGTGCTGCAAAAAAAGCACCTTGAGCCTTGTCTCCTAGGACGCCATCTCCTGGAAGGTAGGGACCTCACCTTGATTTGGGGGCAGGGCTACCCATAGGTGGCGCTGTGTGCTCGTCTCTGAGAAAGCCTGGGGGCCGGCGCGGGGGCTCACCCCTGCGATCCTAGCGCTCTGGGAGGCCGAGGCGGGAGGATCGCTCGAGGTCAGGAGTTCGAGACCAGCCTGAGCAAGAGCGAGCCCCTGTCTCTACTAAAAATAGGAAGAAATTAGCTGGACAACTAAAAATATATATATGTAGAAAAAAAAAATTAGCCGGGCATGGTGGCACATGCCTGTAGTCCCAGCTACTCGGGAGGCTGAGGCAGGAGGATCGCTTGAGTCCAGGAGTTTGAGGTTGCTATGAGCGAGGCTGACGCCATGGCACTCTAGCCCGGGCAACAGAGCGAGAGTCTGTCTCAAAAAAAAAAAAAAGAAATAAAGAAAGAAAAGAAAAGAAAGAAAGAAAGCCTGTGGTGTCCAGTTGTCTCAGTTTTTGTGATTATCCATGGTCAGTACATAAGGCACTAATTCTTCCAGGGTTGGAAAGCGCTCATAGCTTATTTCAGTCTTTCCTTCTTGGTTCTTAACTGGAATACTTTTACAAAGAGAAACTTCTTCCAACTGACTGTGGTACAAAACACTTTTTTCTTTGTCCTAAGATGAAGTGCGCCATGAGTGTATACTGTGATCTCTAGGACAAGTTCAGGGATAAGGTGTTTACTTAACCTTTCTGATCTGACATCTCTGTCTCCTTTCTCCCACTCTGAAGATCTCGGTTCTCAATGGCATCAACAGAATTTATTTCTACACCCACGATATAGGTATAATCATGCCAGGAAAACAGTACCAGTAGTGCCTGGTACCCCCGCAATATAGTTACTGAAAATAGAGTATGAGTTTTACTTTTTTGTTCTGAGAGAATGTGTCTTGAGATGTTTAATCAGATTACTGTGTTTTACAAATGATGACGGATATTTCTTGAAATAGTTCTTCACTAACAGAGTACATGTGCATTCTCTGTGTGCTCTATGCATCTCTTTGGCACAGTTAGGTTCATTTTACTTTTGATTTTAAAATTTCTGTTGTTGATATATAATTACATAAAAATATTTTATGGTTCCAAAGTCAAATCTACTAAAACAGGCTTATTTAAAGAAGTTTAGCTCTTGTCCCTGCTATATACTCTATTCTCTCCCTATGGGTAACATGTTTTCAATAAGTTTTTATAAGTTTTCGGCTTATCCTTTTATATTTACTCATCTCTTTTAAGATATAAAACATACTCACAGAATTACCAATAAGCCACTCTTTTTTGTCTAAATATGTGTCCAAATCTTGTAGAAGATGAGGAGCATCAAGTGTGAGCAGCTCATTGAACACCTGATCCTAGAAGAGGGAGAAAATATCATTTTAAGAATAATGAGAAGAAAAATAATATGGTTTGCAGAGGCAGTAGATTTCTCCATTTTTACTTTCCCACTTGATTTCAGAAATGAACAGAAGTGACTACATTTTTTCCCCAAATGTATGATACTATAGAGATTCAGGTCTGATTCTCTATAGATCTTAGTCATATCTTTATCACTCATCAATTAAAAAATAATTTTTTCACCAGTTCTTAGAGTTTCCTTGGAATCATGACTAAATATTTTATAGGTAAATATTTTAATATTTTTTATGATTTTATCTTAATTTTTTATTAATGAAAAATGTATTATGTTTTTAGATTTCTAAAATTCCCCTTTTCCTTAACCTAGCTCCCTTAAAGTTAAATAATATAACTGAAGGTAAAGAAATTCATTTGATTTTATAAGGCTACACTCCTCCAGGTTGGCAGTTAGTCATTTCATCATTGCATTTAACAGGTAGTATCATAATGAATCATTATGATCTTGGGGCTTTATATATTTCCCTCTTTGGCCTGCCACTGTGCCTTAGTATATTTGTCAACCTTGAATATCGTCTATAAAATGTGTCATCCAGTGTACCCCCCTTTGCTATATTATGTAACTAATGTTATAAACCAAATATTAATATCCTTAGAAAGGAAAATATATATAAAACAATATGTAAAGCATCCATTTTTAAAAATTGTTTTTGTACTATTACTTAAAGCTCTGGAGATCAAAGAATTATTCATGTCCTCTTTCTTGATAAGAAGTGTTTCTTTATATATAAAAATTTTGGCTGTTCTGAGTCTTGCTTATGAAATATTAGCCAAACTCAAAAATATAAAGTATTTATATATCATTTATTAATATGTATAAATGGCGTATAATGAAATCCAACCTTTATTAAGATAAGTGAGAGTGGATAACTAACTACCTCACCAATTTGCTGACTTACTTCCCGTTATGATTATGACTTGCTAGATGATTTAGATTACCATAACATAATGCCTTCTATTTGTAGAGTACAGTTTGCAAAAGCATCGTTACATACAGGTTGAGTATCCCTAATCCAAAATCAAAAATGCTTCAAAATAAGAAACTTTTTGAGCTCTTATGTGACACTCAGTGGAAAATGTTCATTGGAGCATTTTGGATTTCGGATTTCTGGCTTTGGAATGTTCAACCCGAAAGTATGATGCAAATATTTCAAAATTTGAAAAAAAAAAAACAAAAAACTAACATCCAAAACACTTGTGATCCCAAACATTTTGGATGAGGGATATTCAACCTGTACTTACATATGTTTGCCAGATCTATAAACTGAAGCTTAGAAAGTTTGTCATTGTTTTGACCTTATGCTCTTTATATAAGGTACTCTATGGTTAATATGCCTATAGTTTGAAATAAAATGTAAGTGTGAATACTGCTGCAGCTTACACGGATTTTGTGAGCTGAATGAAGGGCAGTGGGCCAGAACCACGTGGCACTTTCCACAGCTCAGCTCAGCATGTCAAAGTACGGCAATGGCCAACTTGACTTTCCTGGAAGAGCTAGAAACATGAGGCAGTTGAATAGCTCAGGGTGTGGCTTCTGGCCGGCTTTTCCAAAACTCCTGTGTGCGTGCCTGGGAATGTGCATCTCCACAGCTTCGGGTAGGCCAGTGTTGTGTATGTGCAGTGCCAGATAAAACTATCATAATATCCCATGTTATTGATTTATCCTTTAGCCCAGCTTCTCTTTACAAGGTTGGTGAATTATTTCAGTATAATGAAGTGTAAATTAACAAACAGCGTAATCGTTATTGTTTAAGGTTCATTTTAAAGAACACCAAAATCATATAAAGAAGAGGAAATTTGATTATACAGCATTGTTTTCCAGATGCATATTTTTAAAAATATGTTTCCTGGACTGGGCACGGTGGCTCAGGCCTGTAATCCTAACACTTTAGGAGGCCAAGGCAGGAGGATCACTTGAGATGGGGAGTTCGAGACCAGCCTGAGCAACGTAATGAGACCTTGTCTCTACAAAAAATACAAAAATTAACTGGGTGTGGTGGTGCATGCCTGCAGTCCCAGCTACTTGGGAGGGCAAGGCAGGAGGATCCCTAGAGCCCAGGAGTTTGAGGCTGCAGTGAGCTATGATGATGCCATTGCACCATTGCACTCTAGTCTGGGCAACAAGAGCGAGACCCTATCTCAAAAAACAAAAGAAAAAAAAGTTTCCTGATCATACTTGGTGAACTCAGAAATTTCCTTCCTCCCCTTTCATAGAGTTAATAGGGCAGATTTTTTTGCCCTAAGAAATCGTTGCTATAGTCTTGTAACAAATGACTTCTAGGGCTTAAGGGAGGTTTGTATATATCTCCAAAGCATTATTTTTAAATCCATGCTGCCAAATCATTTCGTATGGGAACCAGAGCATTAGAATCCCCTCAATCCTCATCCTACATCCCCACTCTGTTCTTAAGATGAGGAAGCTGAGACACAGATACATTGAATAACCAAGATAACACTAATGATAAGTTCAGGGATTGTCATGGTGACCAATGTCCAAAAACATATTTTGCCTTTATTTATTTATTTAATTTTTTTTTCCCTTGAGACAGGGTCTCACTCTGTCACCCAAGCTGGAGTGCAGTGGTGTCATCAGAGCTCACTGCAGCCTCCAAATTCTGGGCTCAAGCGATCCTCCCACCTCAGCCTCCCAAGTAGCTGGGACTACAGGTGCACGCCAAC